>NC_137829.1:15358053-15475553 GCF_963921795.1 Nannobrachium achirus
TGCGTGCGTGCGTGTGTGCGTGCGTGCGTGCGTGCGTGCGTGCGTGCGTAGTCTTCCAGACAGAATCCCTTCCAGACAGGGCAGAACACCCTAACAACCCAACCAAAACAACAACAACAAATCTTCATTTAGGACTAACAGCATACTGTAACGTTATGTCACCCTGTCCATTATGAACATCCTCCTTGTAGGACTCTATAGGCTTTGACTAAGTCTAATGTCATCATATCCATGTTGAAATGTGTTTGCCACGCAGATATTTTTATACACTAGTCACTTGACTGTGATTAAATCCCTGCTATGTGGAGACGTTCTGCTGTGATACATGTCCTGAACACCACCGATAAATGCACCTGAATCACACTAACAGGGGCGTCACAAGGGGGGGAAAGTGGGACTGAGTTACTAGGGCCCAAGGTGGAGGGTTCTTTTACAGAAGACCACAGTTGGAAACAATGGATGGATATTTCTCTATAAAGTCACAAAGGTAAGGTACTTTGATGCCAGTGTGTGACTATCAAAAATCCTTAATGAAGCAGTAAAAGAGTTAAAAAACACCAAACAACTGACCAAGCAGGGAGAGGTGTGGAGGATGCAATCCTTTAAAAACTCAAAGTAGGTATAGGATAAGTTGTTCAAATAATTGTCAAATAGCTCTATATTCTTTAATATCAAAAATCGCGATTTCTTTTGTCACAATAATCGATATGAACATAAAATGTTCATATCGTCCCATCCCTAATACTGAGTGAAACTAAAGACACCTGAATTCTTTCTGCAGCCCACACATCCTTCCAGAAAGCTGCAAGCATATTGTGTCTTCACCTGGACATGTTCTTGCAAGTGAATTTATACTCTGATGCCTTTTCAGGCTGTTGTTATGTTTTACCTGCCTCATAAAACTAACTGCCGTTCATTTCCTCTGAAATCCCACTTTCAGGTTTCATATTTGACTGTTGTTATTGTTGGGAATGTTTGATGGGAACTTTATTGTTTGTTAAGGTTATTTTTTCAACATTATTTAGAGATTTAATTACTTTTTTTCACGTAGTTGTGTGTGCACCAACTGTAGGAGCTAGCAATGACAAGGGTTGAGAGATTACAATGGTTCTATAGCCTACAGCAAATAGAAAGAAGGAATTCTGACTCTGATTGCTTAATTTGCACATTGTAATAATATGAACTAGAAGCAGTGCACTTCCGAGCACATGGTCTCCACCAGGCCGTGCGTCCTGGTGGTGCTACTGTATTATAGGCCAATGTAAAAAGGGTGGCATGTGTTCTTCACCTTAGATCTTTCATGGCAATCGGACGCTGCATGCATGATTTGAAGCATTGTTCCAAAAATATGTTTTGCTAAAGTCTACCTGCTGGTGGCGCTATAACAAGCCAATGTGAAAAAGGTAGCATTTGTTCCTTGACCTAGTGGGAATATGTGTGGCAAATTTCACGGTAATCGCAAGCATGGTTGATGATTTGAGGCATTTTGTTCAAAAACGGAGCAATCCTGCAAACTTTGGAAGCTAATATTAGCCAATCAGGATGGAATATCCAGACTAGAATTGTTCTTGGGGTTGAGGTCTTGAGGACACGCTTTAATTAAAGAATGATCATAAATTGTCCTGTTTATTTGAACAGCAACTAACATCTTCATGGCCAATAAAGATTAGCATGAGTGTAAAACCAGTAAACCACAGCTGATTTCATAACCATGAAATACAGACGGAAATTAATAAAACACTAGGCGCACACACACAGAGAGAGAGACAGAGAGAGAGAGAGAGCGCACAGACACACACACAGAGAGAGAGAGAGAGAGAGAGAGAGAGAGAGAGAGAGAGAGAGAAAAAGAGAGAGAGCAGTGCTTAATGATAGGAAACAAATGTGCTGATAGGGGCCGTTAACTGTTAACTACAGAATCAGACATTTTTCTTATTTCCGAGTGTGTCTGTTGCCACTGGCTTGAATCTACCTATCTAAAGAGTTAGGTAGCAGTGGTAGAAGAAGTAGGTTACATTAATGTGTTTTTGTTTCTTTATTGGCATCAAAATATACTTACAGTAGCATGGTGAAAGTACTCATATTTTTCAATAACTAGTAGATCAGAAATATAAAATAGGGCTTAAGTGGTGGTTATGTTTAATATCTAACTGCAAAGAAACTATAATGTCCTTTAAAAAAAACAAAAAAAACATATTGTTTAAAAAAAAAAAGAAACTATACTGTCAATTGATTGTAATGGAGTCAAAGGCACAATGTTTGGACATGTAGTGGAGTATAGATGTTTGTAAAGTAAAGAACAAGTACTTAAATTGTACTTGAGTAATTGAACTTAATTGAAAGGGTTAAATCATTTTGGACAGGATACTCACTGGTAGGGATGGAGATCGAGAATCGATTCTATCACTAAACTAGAAGCAGTGCTCTTCCGAGCACAGGTCTCCACCAGGCCACACAAATCGGCCTGTTATAGCGCCACCATGAGGCTGATTTAAAAAATGTGGGGCAGAGGTTCTGAATTAGCATCCAGGGAGTGTGTGTGCTCAGTTTGGCAGCGATCGGGCCAACGGTGCCGGAGATTAGCTGGTAACAACCAGGCCACACAAATCGGCCTGTTATAGCGCCACCATGAGGCTGATTTGAAAAATGTGGGGCAGAGGTTCTAGATTGGCATCCAGGGAGTGTGTGTGCTCAGTTTGGCAGCGATCGGGCCAACGGTGACTGAGATTAGCTGCTCACAAACTGCGAGGACGCACGGACGCACGCACGCACGGATGGACGGACGGACGCACGGACGGACGGACGGACGGACGGACGGACGGAGGGGAAAACATACTCTCCCTCAGCCTTCGGCTGGTGGAGAGGACTTTCACATAACGAACGAGCACAGGTCTCCACCAGGCTGTGCGTCCTGGTGGTGCTACTGTATAATAGGGCAATGTAAAAAGGGTGGCATATGTTCTTCACCTTAGATCTTTCATGGCAATCGGACGCTGCATGCATGATTTGAAGCATTGTGTTCCAAAAATGTGTTTTGGTAAAGTCTACCTGCTGATGGCGCTATAACAGGCCAATGTTAAAAAGGTAGCATTTGTTCCTTGACCTAGTGGGAATATGTGTGGCAAATGTCACGGTAATCGCAAGCTGCGTTGATGATTTGAGGCATTTTGTTCAAAAACTGAGCAATCCTGCAAACTTTGGAAGCCAATGTTAGCCAATCAGGATGGAATATGAAATATCAGACGGATCGGACTTGATCACATGACTATAGAGATACTGTGTACCGTTTTGCATGATTTTTGGATAAAATCTCAAGGAGTAATATCCAAAAATGTGTTTTACATAAGTCGGCCCAAAGGTGGCGCTATAAGAGGCTGATGTGAAAAATGCAGGGCAATGGTTTATCCTTAGCCTCTAGGGAGTGCGTTTACAAAGTTTGAAACTGATCGGTGGAGTTATAGGTAAAACCACAAATCGGCCTGTTATAGCGCCACCATGAGGCTGATTAAAAAAAAAATTAAGTGGCATTTCTTCCTCGGCCTAGTGGGAACGTGTGTGCGCGATTTCATGATAATTGCACTTTGCGTTTGTGATTTGAGGCATTTTGTTCAAAACGGCCAAATCCTGCAAACTTTGGAAGCCAACCTTAGCCAATCAGGATGAAATATGCAAAATCAGACAGATCCGTGTCGATCACATGACTGTCGAGATACTGCCTACCGATTTGTAGGATTTTTGGACAAAATCTGTAAGAGTAGTGCACAGAAATGTGTTTTGCGAACATCGGCCACTAGGTGGCGCTAGAAAAGGCCCATTTGAAAGATTTAGGGCAGAGGTTCTAGATTCACATCCAGGGAGTGTGTGTGCTCACTTTGGCAGCGTCCGGGCCAACGGCGACTGAGATTAGGTGCTCACAAACTGCGAGGACGCACGCATGCCTGCAAACTTTGGAAGCCAACCTTAGCCAATCAGGATGGAATATGCAAAATCGGACAGATCCGTGTCGATCACATGACTGTCGAGATACTGCCTACCGATTTGTAGGATTTTTGGACAAAATCTGTAAGAGTAGTGCACAGAAATGTGTTTTGCGAACATCGGCCACTAGGTGGCGCTAGAAAAGGCCCATTTGAAAAATTTAGGGCAGAGGTTCTAGATTGACATCCAGGGGGTGTGTGTGCTCACTTTGGCTGCGTCCGGGCCAACGGCGACTGAGATGAGGTGCTCACAAACTGCGAGGACGCACGCACGGACGGACGGGGCCACTAGGTGGCGCTAGAAAAGGGCCAATTGAAAAATTTAGGGCAGAGGTTCTAGATTGGCATCCAGGGAATGTGTGTGCTCACTTTGGCAGCGACCGGGCCTACGGCGACTGAGATTTGGCGCTCACAAACTGCGAGGACGCACGGACGCACACACGGACGGACACACGGACGGAGGGGAAAACATACTCTCCCTCAGCCTTCGGCTGGTGGAGACAATTATAGGAATGTGGTGGCACACGTTCACAGAGACTGTAGCTAAATATAGTATCGCCACGATACATTATGAAACAAACTGATACGACGACTTCTCTGCGTTAAGCCCATGACTCCAACACATTTCACTAGTTTGGGATGGCTCAAGTTAGAAGACAGCAGCAGGGTTAAGCAAATCAATGGGGTTGGTGTCCATCAACAGTCAAGATAGTCAAAGGGACAGTACGTACCCCCAATACACTCATGCGTGTCAAACTGCCTTGGCCAGACTATACTAATGCAGCTAACAAACTGCAGTATCCCCACCTTGTTTTAACATGGGTGGATTGTTTAGCTGTGCTAGGCTATGTCAAACTACTTCTCCAAAGTGAGTGACACCCACAGCCACAACAATAGACCATAATCTGGTGGTACTGTGGTATCCCCCACATTTAGAACAAACATGGGAGAATTCTCATTCTACTGCCTCCAAAATGTGGAATGCCCTGACATTAGAACAAATTTGGGAAAATTCTCATTCTACTGCCTCCAAAATGTGGAATGCCCTGACATTAAAGGATGTGCAATATGGTTTCTTTCAAAATTGCCCTAAAAAACATCTATCAGGGGAACACAAGGGGAGTTAACATTCCCATCGCTTTATAGTGGTTGGATTTGTTGTAATATTGTGTTAACAGTTTCTACTTCCTGCTAGGTTGAGGAAATTATTACAAAGGACCACAATGGATAGTGGTCCCGGAGATGAAGTCCCCGGGACCTTTTTTTTGTCTTATGCTCCTTTTAGACTCAATGTCTTACTGTACCACTGTTCTCTTTGCATCACTGAACCCCACAGCACACTTTAAACAGCATTGTCCTCTATCCAGTAGCATTCATTAGCCGTATTGGTGGAGCCTACGTAATTCCACTAGCCTATGTACAGTACGGGCCCACGGCCTAATTGGCCACGGAAACAAACTGTAACAAAGTACAACAGGCCACAACTTGAATCACAGGACAACAACAGCAGTGCAAACACGGCAACCAGGCCACACAGCAGTACCTACAGTACACAGTTAGAACAGGCGAGGCATGCAGGCCTCACAGCTACAATAATACTATACTTGTTGCCTTTAGGGGACACATTTTTTTCCTACAACAACACAACACACCTCTGCAGCACTGCAATCATAACACCGTGGTGGTGGTAGGAGGGAGGTGTTCCTGTAATAACACAACACACAGCCATTTGTGGTCCCTTATTCTAGTGGGACTTCCTGTCCCCGCCGCTGGAACCAGCAGCACTACAAGTTTCTCAAACTTTAAAATGTCAAGGTCTCCCCTTAACTCTGACAGTGTACAAATGGAACCAAATGGACCCGTTGGTTTCATGTCAGAGTTACTGTCAGACTTGTATGGGTCAATTTAGACCCCTTCTAAAGGAGCCCACAGAATCCCTAGTATCCACTTTGAGAATTTAGACCGCTGGTTCTCTCAAACGGTTTCACGTCAAGGACCCCCAGACTGAATGTTAGAATATATTTTACGCAATGGACGGTGACGGACCTCGCATATTTTATTGTTAGAACTTGATTAAGCACCAAATTCTACAACAGTTTATTATAATAGTTCTCAAAATGAGGTCCAGGCAGGGACTCCACAAGGGGGGGGGGTGTCAAATATAACCTGCAGCCTCTAACTATGAGAGCCAACTCTGAGAACCAAATGGACCCGTTCCGTCTGTACACTCTCATTGTTGGGGGTCCGTGCAATGCCTAGACTGTGGGTCTCAAATAATTAATTCCTAATGTTAATGGGGACCCCCTGGCACGGCTTCCAAGGACCACAATGTGGGCACCACTGAGTTAGGCAGCCGTCTAGTGTCTATGAACTAAATGATGCAAGTCTACCATTGTCATTTCTTATAGTCTTAAATATGAATCTGAAATAGCTATACTGTATAATAATAGGCCTACTGCTATTCAGATTGGGCTGCCATGTCTACATTTCTGTTCTTATGATTCAATGTTTACTTGATCTTTCAATTAGAATTTATAGATTCTCGATAGTTTGCAGCCAAGTTTAAATTAATTTAGACACAGTTTTCATTTTTGGGACGATATAAGAATCCCAAACTTCATGCTAACTGTTCACTCTAGTCTACAGCATCTTCTTTATTTTTCTCACAACAACCACTTCATCTCATCTGTATGGATGTCAATGTTATTTAACTTTTTGAGAACCAAATGGACCCTTACAGGTGTGTGTATCCTTTCTTGGAATCAAAGCGTTTGACATGTAACCACAGACTTTTGAGCATGTGTATAAAGTGCTTTTCAAACTCTTTACAAAGGAGGCAAAGTGACAGTGAAAAACTAGTCGTTGCATCACCAGTGAGTCCAACAGGATGCAGTTTTCCCCCTTCCCTTCCCTGTTCTTCCTTCCAACCAACCAGACAAAATGAAAGAGCCATTCAGTTCAGAATCAGTCCAAAACATCAGAGTATCATCAGGAGAACAAACTCACCCGTTGGTAGAGCCGTTGGTCATCTCTGCGACCCCCAGCATCTCGTCTGTCTGTCCCGTCTGTCCGTCTGTCTTCAATCACATTCAGAAGGTCCAGCTGTCCGTCCACAAGCAGATGCACGTCAGACAGATGTTAGGCTACAATGTATTCAGATGCCGGATTCCAATTATGAGACAAATGTAACGAGTCTCTAATGGCGATGATGATAGAGAGCAGCTCGCCTCTCTCTGTCTGTCTGTCTGTCTGTCTGTCTCTCTCTCTCTCTGTGTAATTTCTCTGACCAGAACACAAGACCCGCCCCGTTTTAACTTTCCACAGTTTCCAGTCTAACATGTTACATTTTAAACATTACTGACTGATTGTGGGATTTATTGTCTAGACGCCGTTGCAACTGTATCTTTATGCACGCTTTATACAATTAGGGGTTTGGAACGTCTATTATATAGTAGGCTCATGATAAAGGATTATGTTGTGGGGATTTGTTTCAGAGCTTTTTTCGCAGAAAAACAACACGCTCAACATGGCGGAGGAGCAGGAACGCTTATTTACTCAAATGCCGAGCTTTGTTATTGTTGTCACTCTAACTTCTAAGCACTTCTCAAAACATTTTGATTTCAAGGACCACCACCCCATAACTCAGAGTGTAGCCTAAAAATGAAAGTGGGACCTCACCAAATGGAGCCATTCGGGTCCTATATTTGTACACCCTCCAGATACAGTAAAGGGTGCATTATTTTGGAGCCCCTCCTCAAGGAACCCTGAAAAGGTCCCTGGACCGCACTTTGAGATTGATTGATGACTTTATACTAAGTTCGCATAGGAAAAGTACAGGACAATATGCTACAGTTCACTGTAGGTCTACTAAAAGGATTTAAACCACAATGGCTTGTTTGCATGGGGGTCCTTTTGTTGAATTGAAGGCTACTCAATTCATTAAAAAAAACATCTGCTCTTAAAGAAACTTCATAAACTTTGCAACCACTTGTTTGCGCGCATGTTTCGAATAGGCTGCTAAAATACGGAGATTCAAATTAAATCAAATCTTTTGAAGCATCCTTGGAAATATGACAAAACTATACGTCATTATTGGTTAAGTCGCATAGATTTCCTTATAAGGAAGTTTGTCCTTTCAATGCAGCGCGGGAGGATGAGGAGGAATTGGAAAACATCTGGCTGGACTTGACTCGGACACGCGCATTATGACGTTCACACAGCACAGGAGGCGGCGCACATCATGTTATGGTGAAATTGGTGACCTATCGAATCCGGCGACCCCCAGTCTATCTTAGGATAATTATTCAGTTAGGATAGGACATATGAAAGGGTTTATGAAATATGTGACAATAGTTACCAGTATGGGAGTGAAATCCTCATGGATGTCATGTTAATCAACTAAGTTACGTAGCATGATAGCATAACTGGTGATCAAAACTCTCTCAGTGAAACCCAAAGTGTTGAAAATGGCACGACAGCGACATCTGGAGTACTATCTGAATTTGAAAGAATTCCAATTTTAGTGCTATAACAATTTAACATGCAATAAGGTATCTCATAGCAAAACATGTAGCCTATTGTCTTGCATAGGCCTGTTCATTCTCAGCCAGGTTGAAAACAAAAAAAGTCCAATATTGTCTTTCTTGAGCCTCGAGCATCGTATTGTATCCTCCAATTCAAATGCTGCAAATGAAAACAAGTGATGACATAACTAAGCAGACATAGCCAAGACTGTAAAATAAATCAGTTCAATTTATTGATCAGTAATTATTAGCCTACACAGTTTTATAGATAATGTCTCTAAGCTTGTGACCAGATTAATTGATCAAACCAACAAACATAAAATGCTTTTAAACAAAAAATACATTCAGTTATGAAGCCACCACAGAAAGCTGCCCTGGGAATGAGACAATGGTACATGGCTTTTCTTTTTTCCCCTACCCTAGCTCGACTTCAAGCATAAACATAAAACCATTTTCATTTAAACGTTTCTTTTTGGTAATCATTCTGTGTCTGATTTTCATGTGCTTAAATATCTAGACATATGGAAAGACTATTTCAAGATCCAACACTAGTAAAGGCCAAGGGCTGTCCATACTTCGACCGAAACCGAAGATTTCGGTCAAAAGGTCCTTTTCGATTATGTCCCTCGCGACTTCTGAAAAGCATTAGACCGAATGAGAGTTCGGAAGTTTGCACGTCGGAAAACACAACTCACCGAACATTTAGGAGAAAGTATAGACAGGCCTTAAGGAATGCCCTATCGAAGAACAAAACAATCCTTAGTGTAAGTGTTCCCAATCGCAATTTTCTAACATACACACTTTTGTAATAATTTGATTTTGGTAAAGAAAATTAATAAATCATAACAATGACAACAAAATCGTTAAAATAAATATGAAGACATGTAACAAAAAGCACAAACGTGACCATAATCACAAGCAAACAGCCATCACCACACAGCCGTTTAGCCGACCTTCATGAAGCGATTCATTACAACGCTTTGGAGTCAGGTAGAAGTTGGTGGTTCTCAAACTGTGGTCCAGGGACCACCAGGGGTCCGTGAGGGGAGGTCAGGTCCACCGCTAAATGATCGATATAGAAACCAAAGGGAACCTTAGGCTACCAGTCTGTAACTCTGAGAGTGACAGGTCAAGAGTTATGGGTGTTCCGTGCATGCTGGGCTAACTGGGGTTCCTTGAAATACAAAAATACATTTAAAAAAAGGTTTGAGAGCCAACCACTGATATTAAAGCACAGTGGTCTAATGGGTGATAGGCTCTCCCCCCACCCATAGCCAATGTGTCCGTCAACAGTCAAATGCCTTATTGAGGTGCCCTTGTGCAAGGCACCAAACCACTCACATCCTATTATATATATATATATATATATATATATATATATATATCCTTTTGGATAAGATCGTTAGCGAAACTCCACATGTTTAATAGTCCCTGTTGGTTTTAAAAAGTTAAACTGATCACAATGTTAAACTGCTCCCATTAATGTGATCAAAAGCGGAATGATTCAGTAGCCAAACTGTCCCATCTCTTCCGGGTTCCCGTCCCCGTCTGTCACACAGAAAACAAGTTAAACAACTGATTGTTGAAATGGCTTGGATGTTAGTAGCTATTGAGGTTTTGCCTTCAAGAAAATGTACAAAAGGAAATGCCAAAAGGTAATATGGTGGTGTTTTTGTCAGTCACACTGGTCAGATAAAGATGCATCACAATACACATTCATTGGTGAGATACGTCTATTATCTATATTGGCTCTTTTTCCACAACAAGAACTAAGCGAACCGCGTGGTGAAACGTAGTTCACGAGTTCTGGGTTTGTTTCCATATGCAGCCCATACACTGGGTTTTCAGATAAGGTTCTTAGAACCCCATTTGGGCCCTGCTCAATGGGTGGTACTAACCTAACTAATTCAGAACTTATACTTTCACATTTTATTTCTCTAAAGCCTTTGCACAACACCATGTGTTAATTTATTGTCCGTTTTTTCTGTGCGGAAAATCGGACCCAGTTTGCAAAGGCCTTAACGGTATAAATTGCACGTTGTGATGCGCTGCCGCTGTAAGCTTGCAGATCAGCTAGTTTAATTTGTTTTACTTATGTAATACCACCACCTTCAGAAAGTAAAATCACAGAACTTCACGGTTCTCCAGAAAGTTTCAGGTTGTGGAAGGTTCTGAGTTAACTCTTCATAGTCAAAGAGAGCCAAATACTAGTTATTGCACTGGGAGTTGCACTAATAGGAATGGCATCACATTTGTAAATGCATCCACTGTAATATTAACTTACTGTTACTTCATTATAGATTCCATGGTCCCTGGTATTGTGTCCCTAACATCTATGCCCCAGTTTAGCATTCCCACAATGAGAATACAACTAAATTGGGGGAGAAAATGTCAAATCAACTAAAAACAGCTGATCAGATTGTGAATGCCCGCTAAAGCTCCCAGTATGATGTTCCCAGTGTGCTCTGTTTGGTGGAGACGGCGGTCTATCTGATCCCAGACCAGCTGTGGAGGTAGGAAGACCAGCCGGAGCCCCGAGACCCTGACATCTCCTCCTCACCTGGAGAAAAACAAGAACACCATAGGTTCACAGGAGCTGAACACACATGGATTTCACTTGGTGGATTGGGGTCTCAGATGAAAGAAGAAAAAAAGGCCTAAAGCATATCAAACTGGGTGTCCTGATATAGAACAATAATGGGCAATTCTCGCCATTTCTACGTGTCATTATTTCAACTAAGGGTTAGGTTTAGGTTTTAGGGTTAGGTTTAGGCATAGTTTTACTGAGGTTAGGGTAAGGGTTTGGGTTAGGCATAGTGGTTAATATTCACCAGGTTAGTATTCACCAGTGTCGGCAGGTTAGCATTTCACCAGGTTAACATTCACCCGTGTCGAACAAATGGAACGTCAAACAAATGTTATGTCGCAATATCGACAAGCTCCCAACAATAATATCTTCAAATCCACACACACGCACGCGCGCACACACACACACACACACACGCGCTTGCGGACAAACTTTGTATTTTTCCGCCCAGAGTGGAAAAAGAATCGTGCATGAGCGGAGGGTCTGTGCACTGCCAGTGAGGCGGGCTGCATTCATTGACACGGAAGCGGAAGAAAAGTCAGTGCACTTATGCTTGCCCAACTGGTGGTTTTCATGCGTAGCTCCACAAATCTTTTTTTAATCGTCAAAACAACCGTTTTGCTTTTGAGGGCCAAGATAATTGTTGTGGGGCGCACTTGGCCCTCACAAATATATAATTATGGAAGTATGGAATAAACTAAAGCCAAATAAAATCTTATGACAAACATTTTGTTAGGAGGGCCTGTCCCAATCTGTCATTTGTGAAACAGATTGTGTTAAACAATTAGCACAAATTAAACATGTAATGATGTTTAGGTATTATAATTGTAAACCTATGTTGCTGCTGTTGTACATACAGCCAAACAGTTGAAGAAATCACAAATTCAGACCATTCATGTTTGTGGAAGATGTTTCTAAACATGTATTCTATTGCTAGTTTGATCAGTTCAAAGACCCCTTTCATCTTAAAATAACCAATAACCGAAAATAGCTGATCTATTAAGCTCACAAGTTACGCGTCGCAGCACGACGTGGTATGAGCTTATAGATCAGCTATTTACAGTGTGCGAAATGCTTCCATAGAACAGTGATTCGCAAAGTGGATTTCAGGGACTCTCTAGGTTCCTTCATGGGGGTCTAAATTGACCCTTACAAGTCTGTAACGTTAAGTTTGAGAACCACTGCCATAGAAGACATGCCGGCTTCTAATGGAATCCAAACTGAGAGCAACTGAGAACTTTAATCCATGAGTATGTACACACTAGGGCATTAACGACTTGTGATTTTTGCCAGTCGACTTGACTCAGTAAAAAGTTGAGTTGAAGTCGACTTCATCGTTTGATGACGTCATCACATCACACACATCACACACATCCCCCAATTAATCATCTGGGGGTCCCCAGATGATTAACTTAAAGTGCAACATTGTTTTCTCCCTCAACTGTAAACAAACCAACATAAAGTTTAAGATAGACTAGAGGGTATCTTTACATTTCTAAAGTGCCAATTTAAGGACTTTTTAATACCTCTAAAATGGCAAATTAAACATTTTCCAAATTGTCAAATATATAGAGGCAGAAATTGTGAAAATAGTAGATCTACATGCTCACAAGTTGTGAGCTATTTTCACAATAGAACCATGTTATACCAAATGGAATGTAGCACTGTAATATTGGATCATTCCGTTCTTGACAATAATCAATCCTACTGTTTGAATGCTGTACAGACGTACACATGGAGCAAAAAAATAATAATGATAGAAAAAAAAACACAAAGGATTTTTTTTTTCAACTTCGACTTTCTCTGGTGGGAGTCGACTTGTGTAATGAAGTCGACTCAGTCGACTTTTTCGTTAATGCCCTAGTACACACACACACACACACACACACACACACACACACACACACACACACACACACACACACACACACACACACACACGGCTGTCTGTCCTACCGTGTGCGATGGCAGCCAGCTTGCTCTTCTCCTCGGGGCTGAGCTGCAGCATGGTGTGGATGACGGGCAGCAGGGCCTGGCGCTCGCTGCCAGAGTGCAGGAAGATGAACTGCAGCAGCACGTTCTTCAGGTACTCCAGGTTGGCCACGCTCTTCTCCCGCTCCTGGTTCCTCTCCAGACGCCGCACCTCGCTCTTCAGCAGCTAGGGGGAGACAAAGACACACACACACACAGTCACGATTAATTTAGAATCGATAATCCTTGATCCCAAGGGCGGGGAATTCAGTCGTCGGAGGCAGCACAGCAGTTGGAATTGAGATACAGAGTAAAACAAGTACAGTAACATACGGTTAAAGTGCCATTCCCACTCAGCACGATAACTATAAAGATATCTTTCAACATTGTATTTCTTTTCATAGTTGGTGTAAACACTGCTATCCACTTGGCGATTTTAAAACTATATTTTGTATAGTTATAGATATAGTGATCAGTGTGAATGGCCCAGTTAAGAGTATCTACAAAATAGCTACTGCAGCATCACAGAAAACGCCATCATCAGCAATGAACGACAGTATACGACAGTATACACCCAACATAGTAACCTGCACTATGCAGAAAGACACAATCACAGTGTCATTGCATTGGCTGAATGCACTCAAAACACGAGGAAGTACAGATCTAAACTAAAATGTGATGACAGAGAGTAATATGTACATCATCATAAAGCTGTGGGTCAGGTATTGTGGAATATTTGCAAAAATGAAATATATTTTCAGCCTATACTATGTCATGAGACTGTGAATTTTGATTTATTATATCTATCATTTATATATGGAAAAATTCATACTGTTTGGTTAAGAAAATATGGGAACATATTTTAGTTTCTTAGTTTGTCTTGTCTTTACAATGAGGACCACAGACAGTATATTATTATTATTAAGCTTTCACATGTATATAACCCTCTGGGTGGACTACATGATCTGAAATATATTTTTGTTCAATGTTTGACCCGAATATCAATAATACTATGCATAATAAAACTGTTGACTGAGAGACACAAGAAACGCGTTTTGGTCCAAGTAACAACATTGGGCCACGACGCCATCCGTAGACCTGACCACGTGCACACGAGACGTCACTAACAAACATGGCGGCGCTCTATACTTCACAGATGTATCGCTAAAACGACAACATTGTAGGACGCAAGTTTATGTAAACGTACCGTCATTATAGACCTGTGCTGTGTTCACAAACGCGTGAAATACTGTTCATATTATCCGACGTAACGATGGGAATGGAGCGGTTGTTGTGCACAGCGGCAGGCTGTTACAGCAGATATTTAGGATCTAAACTGCTCAGGTTTCCAGGAGCTGTCCACAGGATCCCGACAGAGATCCTTAAACACCAAAACAAACCGTCCATGTCAACAACATTACTGATCTGCAGCGGAATCTGTAAGCCTGTCACTACTATTACACAATACTTAAGTTATTTGACAATCGCTTTTCCCCCCCTTTTTGATGTTTAAAATTAAAATCTTCAAAATATAAATAGTTTCCATTGAATGTTTTGGATTCGTGATGAGGCGTTGCTCGAGCTTGTAGATCGGCTATTTTCACCATTGTTTTCTTTAATTTGTTTGAAACTCTTAATCTTTTAACTTTATGTAAAGCGCATTGAACTGCACTTGAAATGAAATGTGCTACTACATAGCCTAAATAGTTTGATTGATTGCCTGTTAGTTATGGCCATAGTACAATACTGTATATTTTGATTATTGGTACCAGACAGTCCTTGTCAGTCATTTCTTTGCATATTTTAAGCTATTTGTCACACATATGCTGGTGCAATTTGGTTACAATGCATAGAAGGCAAACACATTTTAGATTTACATGTTTCAATGTTCAAAGCCAAAAACACATTTAAATCTTTAATCACAATAATTTGTATTGTAATGGTGCACCCTGAATGGTCATCTAAAATGTAATTTCCGTGACATCCCATTCCATAGGGACAAGGTCCTTCACCACCCGTCTCCAGACTCCCCAGAAACCAACGCACATCGCCTGCCGGCGCCTCTGCACCTCCACGCAGATCCTAAAAGACGTGGTTCTGTTCCACCACGACCGGACACGCTTCTTCCGGCTCCTGGCCATCTTCTGCGGCGGTCAGTTGGTGTTCTGGTCGTACCTGGCCCATTTCGCCTACACAGGCCTCCGCGACACCAGCACCGCCCGTGGCGGTACTACTAGCGGTGAATCCCAGCATCAGCGGACAATAGCCACCAGCGGCCTGGCTGGTCTGTGGAGTTTCGAGATGAACCTGGGCTCCGACACGTGGAGATACGGCTTCACGTTGGGCTGTCTGGCCATGGGAGGGTGGATCGTGGGACTGGGGGTTCTGTTCAGCCGACGGTCGGTCAGCCGGGTGGTTCTGCATAAAGGCGGCCGGATGGTGACCGTGGCCACCCAGTCGCCTCTGGGTCCGGACAGGGGCCAGAGCATCACGGTGCCCCTGGCCCAGGTGGCCTGTCATGCCCACAGACACGAGTCCCCGTCCTTCATCCCGCTCCGCGTGAAGGGACACAGGTTCTACTTTCTCTTGGACAAGGAGGGCACACTGAACAACGTCAAGCTGTTCGATGTCACCGTCGGGGCCTATCGGCCCTTTTAGAGAATTTTGTTTTCGTGATGTAACCTTTACCACCAGAGTGATCAAAAGCTGCCAAAAACATTGTCTAGTAAGAGAGATCTAACATGAAATGTATAATAAAAGAGAATGGATGCTATACAAAATGTGTAAATACATTTCAGATTCAGTTTACATTTTGAGTCGCCCTGAGTAAATTGGCTTAGTTAAATCTTACTTTGTATAGGGGAGAATTTCTTTTTTACATAATGCATTATCATGGCCAGAATAACTTTCATTTTAATAATAATACAAATACATACTTATAGTTTCTTGAGCACCCTGAAAAACATCTCCCCCCATTTTTTCTCCAAGGGATAATGTAGTTCACAAAGCAGCTAGGACAGGGCACATATCACTATGATAATCTATAAACTCAAGGTGTAGTTAAGTGTGATACCACTTTAGGATTATCTAACTCTCAGACAAAGTAGTCATATCAGGAGCTCATGACAAAAAAAATCATCAGTAATACTGCATACATTACTATATGATCCAGACCATCACACGAATCCTGTGAAGTTAACATTATAATTGGTATTGCATTTAGTTTTTGGATCACTTGAAACCATGGGGTGGCTCATTATGACCCTACTTACCCTAGTGTGTGTGTGTGTGTGTGTGTGTGTGTGTGTGTGTGTACTTTGTGTGAGGACCAAATGTTCCTACAGGTACAATAGAATTTCACAAGCAAAATATGTTATTGAGATAAGTTTACAATTAGAAAATTATTCAGGTGAGTATTTGGATTAGACATACAGAGGTTAGGTTTGGAGTTTGGACCCTGATATATACTTTAAACCCAAAAATAGCTACAAGAGCTTGTCGATCTGCAATTCTTCGGCTTATGGTTAAAATGGGATTTTAAAACGTTCATATCCTCACAAGTATAGTAATACAAAGGGGTGTGTGTGTGTTATATATGTATATACATACAGTAACTTGCTCCATCAGAACAGCATTAGTAGCTTCCGTTTCGTGCAGAAGGCTGTTCATGTGCTCCATGCTGCGTGTTGCGGTGGTCAGTTTGTGACTCAGCTCTTCCTTGGTGGGCTCCAACGTCCAGACAAACGGCTCTGGAGAAGGAAAATTACATTTAAGCTTCAACAGCATGCAGCTTCTAACACCCAATATAAAAGATGGAAATGGATTTAACTGAACAAAACAGTCAAGAGATTTACAGGCAAATGCCATGTGAAAAGGGAAAACACAGGAGCAGGGGTTTCATTTTGGGTCCAAGAGGATGACACTTGCTGTTGCCACCCCCTAATGTTCACATTTAAACTCAAGTTCAGTTATTGTATGCATAGGGCATCACAGTTTAAGCCCCGCCCGTCATCACTTTGGACCCGTAAGCGTTTTTCCCATTCATTTCATCCATAGACATTTCATAAAGTATTTATTTAAAAGTCTTTTAAGCCTCTGACAAAGCCACCCCGGCTTGTGAGGAATCATGACAATAAACACTATTTTTTTGCCTGCAACAATTAATTAGAAAGCTGAAAAAAGGGCAGGGTACAACTTGTGCCCTCGTCTTTTTTTTTCTTCAGCTTTCTAATTAGATCTTTGAAAATTCCCATAAGATTATTTTCTTTGACGACTTAAGCCCTACACAGTATATCCTTTGTCATACACCGAATAACGAAAATAACTGTTCTGTAAGCACACAATGCTCGTGATAGGACAAAAAGTAATTTCAACTAGAAGTCCCAAAACAGGTTGAACGTGGTTAAAAATGTATTACGGCAATATTCTCTCTTCTCACACAGACATACGGTACACACAAACAGATAGGGTTGGGACGATAAGCGATATTATCGTTTAAAAAACAGGATAATTTTTTTTAATCATATTGTGGAGATCTAATTTATCGTGAAATAGTCCTCCGTCATGCACTGGGATCAATTCACCTTTTATTTGCCCAGCTGCATATCCGGTACCATTTCAACCCTCTATTGGTAAAACGTACTTATAATATAACCCTTGATGCTTCTACCAAATCTCTTGGCCCAAAAATAGCCAATCTATGGCAAATGTTCTGCCCCAGGATAATGGATGTTGGGGATATTTTGATTATCGCGATAATATTGTAAATCACAATTTCTTTGGTCACAATAATCGTGACATGACATTTTCATATCATCCCACCCCTAACACACACACCTACCTTGTTTGGGGTCTGGAGAGGTGAGCAGTTGTTCCAGAGAAGGCAGAGGAGTGTGTGCGGGAGAGGAGCGCTCCGTCTCGGTGGTCTCCATGCCTTCGCCCTCCTCCCTGGCCATGGACTGGAGGTCCCCCACGCTCATGAAGCCAAGCCCCCCTGCAGGGCTCTGCTCCGCTGGGTTCCTGCTGCGCTGCTGCTGCTGGGGGTCCTTCCTACCTGACTGGACCTGTCCTGAGCCTGGACAGAGAGAGACCAGACGGGACGGGACGTGTTTACGGGTCTAACGCATTAAAGGATGGATTAAAGGAAAATCAAATATGGCAGAAAATGTTTGTGTGACCAAGTCCTAAAGTGTGATTTGTCAAACTGTATGAAAAGGGACCCCCCCCCCCCCACACACACACACACTCTAGCGCTGATTCTAAACAATTAACAAAATATGAAGAAATCACAGAGGCTTTAACCTTTATATTAAAAAAAAGTATGAACTATCCGATAAGACTTTATGGAAAATGCTTCTGAAGAATCTGAACATATTGCTAGTTTGACCACTACAAATGCTTAAAATAATAACTGAAAACAGCCTATCTACAAGCTCTCAACACGCCGCAGACGCATTGAGAGATTGTAGCTTGTCCGTTTTCGCTGTGCAACATGCTTCCACAGAAGACACGATGGCTTCTACGGAATCCAAATGACTGAAATCAGTCGTGGTGACTGAACTTTAATCCATGAGTACGAGAAAAAGTGTAGTTTTTGGTTAAAAAGTCAAAGCTCTATATTCGGAGAGTAAAATGTTTTTCAGGCCAAGGACCCCTTAGTTGAGGGAGAGATGAAACAGGGACCCCCTCACTACATATTGTATAAAATTGTGTTGCCGATTAAACCATAGACTTGGATAACCAGGCAGCTAAATGCCAGTACGTCAATATTTTGTGCTGTGTGTGCATTAGCAGCATGCCACTAATGATGAGTTTCTCCAGATGCTAAAGTGAGCTGCATGCCAGACATACTGTATATCTGAAACAGCTGGCTACACTCAAATGACAGAGAATCTCTCACTCACACACACACACACTAGGGTTGCCAACCGCCCCGTATTGGCCGGGACGCCCCGTATTCTGACTGAAAGAGGCGCGTAAAATGCACATAAAATATATATTTTTCTGTGCGTGCGCCAGGCATCGTCTGCCTGCCTTTGTGTGTGTGTGCTGTATGTGAAGGGCTCTAGGACCCTGGGGGTGCCTCGTCACGTACGTGCGTGCTGCGCCAGTCCTTGTGTAACATGAACTCTGCTGCTGTGCGTTGTTGAATGCGAGCCAGCGCGGGCGACACAAAACTAAAGTTGCAACTAACATTTCTCTACCGAAAATTAGTACCTGCATGTGAGATGAGGTTTGTTAGCCAAAGCTCGTTTTGCCCCAAAACTGTGGGACTGAGAAGAATGAGTCTCATCTGCAGCAGGTGAGCTGTGTGTGTCTGTACCATACTCTGTACTCTGTACTCTGTATGTGGCAAAATGCTATAATACTATGGGTTCTTGAGAATCTGGATGTTGAAGAGCTCCAAGCAGATTACTTGTTCCCCCTTTCTCTGTAGCAGTATATTGTTGACCAGTGGTTCCAAAACATTTTAGCCCAAGACCAAAAAGAGAAATGAAACATTTACCCAAACTAGTGAAAATAGCAGATCTACAAGCTCACAACACATCACTATGCACAGCTGTTGTGAGCTTGTAGATCGGCTATTTTCACTACTTCTTATATATGTGTTTTCCAATTTATGGAATGTCTTAGATTTTCATTTGAGTTATTCATAAAATTACTAAATCATGAAAACAAAATGTAGGAAACAAAAAATTAAAGGACCCATAAAAATAATTCTGTGACTCACAAATGGGACCCAGTGTTTGGGGACCAGTGTTAGACTATGTACAGTAGGCCATATGCCTCAGTTGAAGTGTATCTTATTAAATGTAGGTCTACATGGCAAGCCATGGGTTTATTATAGGCTATATCTGGTGTATGGTTGAAGCATTTAATTTCCTTATGATTATGATATGTATGCAATGTTACAGTAAGTGTAACCTGATGCAGATGTAGCCTGATGCAGATGTAAGACCTGTTGTGTTTGTAATGTATTGTGTGTTATACTGTAGGTATAACTGTCTGAGTGTCTGTGACTGTACCGTAGGTATAACTCTCTGAGTGTCTGTGACTGTGCCAAAATGCAGTTTTCTATGCATTTCAGGCGTGTTGAGTCTGTTGACCCCCCTCAAAATACAATTTTTTTTTTCGGCCACCCACCTTCGGCGGGCGGCCAGAAGGTGTCCCTTATTTGAGTCTCTGGGAGTTGGCAACCCTAACACACACACACCCTGTCACCTCTTCCTGTCATGGTGATGTGTGTGTTGGCTGTGTGTCTTCACAGGCCAGCTGTGTTGGAGGTGATGAATGGGCTTTGAGGAGCATTCCTCTACTTGTTAAATACACTACCACTCTGCTCTCTCCATCTCTCATTCTTCTCTCTCTCCATCTCTCATTCTCTGCATCTCTCCATCATTCCTCTACTTGTTAAATACACACTACCCTCTAGCCCTCTCCATTATTCATTCTATTTTCTCTGCATCTCTCCATCATTTGTCTACTTGTTACATCTAGTCTACCAGACCTCTTCTCGTGCTCTGCTCCCTCCATCTCGGACGATATAACAGAAACATGAGTTTTTGGTGAGTGTGTGTGTGTGCGTTTGTGTTTTTTTTCCTAATGTCTAAAGCAGCGTTTTCCAAACTTGGTAGCCAGGAAGGAGAATATGACGCATTGAAATTTATCCGAGTAGCAGCAATAACAGCTGCACGATATTGGCAAAAATATATATATATATTGTTATATCGTCTGAGAATGTAATATCAATCACTATATTTGGACCCAAACCTTTACAGTATGGCATTTAGCAGACGTTCTCAGTGCAAGGTCAGAGTGAGTGCCATGAATCTTTGTGACAATTATAATTTCTTTTGGCACTTGACATTTTCTTTAAAAGAATTATCTCGCAACGACAACCATCGCTCTTGACTGGTAAATATTGTATTATATTTAGCTATATTGGCCAGACGACTAGGGTTGAGATCCTAACTGGAGCTTGTACTTTTGAACACTTTTGAAAAAATACATCTTGAAAGTATGAGAACAACTGGTTCAGAAAGCGTTTGTAGAATCTGCCTCAGGCCCATTTATACCTGGAAAGCATTAGTCACTTTAGACTTTAACCATTATTTTATGCTTTAACTATTAAAAAATAGCAGATATACAAGCTCACTGCAAGCTTGTAGATCTGCTATTTTTGAACATTTGGGCAAGTCTTTGAATATTTTTGACCCAATTTTATAAATGTCTTCTAAATCCTTATTCTGAATCAGTGGTTCTCAAACTCTTTCGCGGCCCAGTGTCGCCGTGAAAAAAGGCGTTTCTCGGCGATCGAAGCGTTTTTTGGAAGTAGATTCTGAGATGAATCGGAGCCTATGGAGATTACACACTTCCTGATGTTGGCGGCCGAGTTGCATCATGGGATATGCCGTTTTGTCGCTCACCAGCCTCCGTCGCAGCGCCAGATTACCTGGTTACCATGGTAACCAGGTAACACGTCTCTGGACGTGATAACGGGGCCGTGGCGTTCCTGGACGTAATTGGCACCGGAAGTGTTAAAAAGATATATTCAAAGATTTAAAAAAATATAATGATTTTTTCAAAAATATCAGATCTACAAGCTCGCAGTGAGCTTGTATATCTGCTATTTTTTAACCCATTCAGGCCTAGAATTATTGAATGCTTTAACCAGTGAAAAATAGCAGATATACAAGCTCACAGCACGGCACCGAGTGCCGCGCTGCAAGCTTGTAGATCTGCTATTTTTTTGAAAAAGTCGTGAAAATGTGTGCAAATCTTTGAATATATGTATTTCCAAAGCGAACGTTTGTAACTCAAATTTTGCTTCTGGGTGGTCCCTGGAACTAAATATTTTGAGATGCGGGTCCGTGGCCAAATAAATATAATTTTGGGGGTCCTTCACATGAAAAGGTTTGAGAACCACTGACATAGTAGTCTCTCAAGAACAGACTAACTGAGCTCCATTTAAGTGAAAAGGACCTTTTCTTTGACGATGGCTGGCCAGATTGCTGACACAGAAACATAGGTTTTTCAAAAAACCTTAGAAGGATTCAAAAGACACTTATAGAATCGGGTCAAAAATTCGAATTTTCACGATTTAAAAAAAAGTTGCAGATCTACAAGCTTGCAGCGCGGCACTCGGTGCCGCGCTGTGAGCTTGTATATCTGCTATTTTTCAATAGTTAAAGCATAAAATAATGATACACAATAATGTGTACCTGTTCTGAATGGGTTAATAGTTCCCCGTCCTAAATGGGGGGTGAATGAGGCTCTCATTCCGTACCGTTGTGGCTCTGCATGGTGAACAGCTGCTCCTCCAGGCGGCCCAGCGTCCCCTGCAGGGTGTCCACGGTGGAGCGGTGCTCGTCCTGCAGCCGGCGGACCTGCTCCCTGAAGGCCTGCCGCTGGGCCTCCGCCTGGCCCTGCAGCGAGGCCTGGACCTGGGCCTGCTCCGCCCGCAGGCTCACGTTCTCCGACTGCACCGCCAGCAGCCTGGAGGGACGCCACGGGACGGGACAGGACGGGACGGGACGGACCCCCAGGGTGGAGAGGAAGAGGAGGCAAAGGAGAGAAGAGGAGTTAAAAAAAATTATTTTAGATTGTAATTTGAGAAATTAAAAGATGAGTGTTATGTTTTCATTTACTCCTTTCTATCATTTTAGAGATTTTAATGATTTTGATTTCAGTGATTGGGAGCACTTTGTTCTATCGTTTTAGGATGTTTAGCGATTTTGATTTCAGTGGGTGGGGGCTAAATGTATGTCTTTTCTCAAGATGCACCGAAATCTTTCATGGGCAGATGTGACTTATGGCGGCTAGTAGTGTTACTGTAAATAGTAATAAAGAAATCGCTGGCTTATCGGCTATTTTTTGACAACAAGATTTGGTAGGGAGAGTGGGGGGAAAAAAAGACTGTATCAAGTACGTTATTTACAGGTCCTTTTACCAATTACAGAGGGTTTACGTGGTACTGGATATATATATTTTTTTTTATCACGATAAACGATAATATCGATTATCATCCCATCCCATCCATAAAAAACCCAGGACAAAAGTCCACTCGTCCTAGACAATTTGCCCTCCTGGCCACCAGACTGGAATAAACTCCCTGTCGCACTTAGAACAACAGACTCACTCCCTAGCTTCACTTAGAACAACAGACTCACTCCCTAGCTTCACTTAGAACAACAGACTCACTCCCTAGCTTCACTTAGAACAACAGACTCACTCCCTAGCTTCCGTCGTGGCCTGAAGACCCCAGGTCTTCAGACTCCACCTAAACCCATAGCACTTACCGTAGCACTCACCTACCCCAACGACCATACATGAAAGCTAGATAACTTTTTTTTAAGTTACCTACGTTATTTTTCTCTAGATTGATATTTCTATGCATTTGATGTATTAATGTTGATGTATTGATCTATTACCTTGCTTATTGTATTGACCTTGCTTATAGTAAATCGCTCTGGATTAAGAGCGTCTGCTAAATTTGTAAATTGTAATCCCTACCCTGCGGCTCCCTACCTCTCTCTGAGCTCGGCCTCCTTGCAGATGTTCTCCTGCAGCATCTTGTTGTGTCTGTCCAGCAGCGTGTCGTGCTCGGCGTGCAGCTGCTGCAGCTCTGCAGCGCTGCTCTGCAGGCTCTGCTGGCCCTCTGACAGCCTGGCCCGCAGCTGCTCTACCTGCTCACACAGCTGCTCCCTGGAGAACAAAACACACATTACTATGCTTGTGAGGACGTTAACACAGGGGTATTCGACAGGGTATTGGCAAAGAGCTTTGGTGTAGAGGGGGGAAAAGAGCTGACTAATTACAGAGTGAAAGGTCAAGTTTATTAAGTATTGACAGTTCAAGTGGTTAAATATCTGAAAACACAAAATGACATGAATCCAAAATACACTGATGATTGTGCGGTCAATCAAACAATGAAACTATATGGAATCTATGAAAAGGCCATCTTAAAATACAGCTTGTATCATCCCAGACAACAGTTCCACATTGTGACAAACAGTAAATGTGGTTAAAGGGCTATTATAGGCTAGTCAAACTGAGACCGTTTATATGACCACTGCCAACACATCAAAATAAATGGAAGGCCTTTTTGTGTGTGTGTGTGTGTGTGTGTGTGAGAGTGAGAGAGAGAGAGAGAGAGAGAGTGTGTGTGTGTGTGTGTGTGTGTGTGTGTGTGTGTGTGTGTGTGTGTGTGTGTGTGTGTGTGTGTGTGTGTGTGTGTGTGTGTGTGTGTGTGTGTGTGTGTGTGTGTGTGTGTGTGTGTGTGTGTTAACAGAAACGTCCACTTTCACCAGGGGGAAATATGTGGCGATTTGACAGGTTTCATGTGTTGAATCACAGGGAATCGATCCCTATCTGCTGGTCTGTGTGTGCGGACAGTTTCGTGAGAAATGGCTCCCTCAGGAGAATTCTCTTCTGTAAAGACAAGACCGGTTCCACATTTTCGTCCTGTCCCCTTTTTATTTACTTTTTTGCTGTGATAAAACATTGCCTTACTATTACAAACTCATTCTATTAAAGAAAAAATACCATGACATTTTTGTAACTTTGATGTTGTGAGGACGTGAGTTCATGCGAAAAGAAGTACGCGACTACGCGCTATTCTGCTTAGTTCAGCTTCCCACTGAACAGGAGCCCTGACCAAGATATAGACAGCAGATGTACAATAGATCTGCTGTTTTCAGACATTCATTCATAAATTGTCTGCCTGTAATGACATCCCCAAGATAGGGATGGCGAATTGAAATGGGTTTTCAAGTCACACAGTGTGATATGTAAAGAAGATATTTTAAAGATGTTACAGTATAAGTCAAGGGTCTTCAACAGGTGGTCCTCACAGAGTTACTGCAGGGAGTCCTCTAAATCTTTGTGTGATATCATTTTTTTTCTCCTTTTTTATATTAAGCACTTGAAGGTCTATATTCTGTTAATTTTAGCCAAAAATAGCAGATCTACAAGCTCACAGATCGGCAATTTTCGGTGAAGAGGTTTGGTGTAGAGGGGAAAAATAGCACACTACGTACAGAGTGAAAAGTCAAATGTATTAAATATTGATGGTTGAAGTGGTTAAATATCTGAAAACACAAATTGAGTTGAATCCAAAATACACTGCTGATTGTGCTGTCAAACGATGAAACTATATGGAATCTACGAAAAGGTTGTGGGGGTCCCTGCTTCATCTCTCTCTCAGCTAAGGGGTCCTTGGTCTAAAAAGGTTGAAAACCGGTGTAAGACTGGCATAAGTAGAATGTGGCGGCAGTGGCTCAGGAGGGAGAGCGGACGCATGGGAAACGGAAGGTTCCCAGTTCGATCCCAGGTTGTTGTCCCCCCCGAGTTGATGTTGAAGTGTCCTTGAGGGCCCTATCTTGCACTTTGCATAAAGGTGCTATATAAATGCCCCATTTACCATTTAGAATAATTCAGGAGAATAGGTTGTGTTGTTTACCGTTCTAGTTTGCCTGGTTCTCCATCACTCTGCGAACTGCTCTTGTTCTTCTGCTGTTTGAGAACGTTGTGAACTCGCACCTTGTAGCTCTCAAACTCTGCTGTTGTCGATGCCAGTTCGGCCTGTAAGCAAAACGCAAACACACATGCACACTCACCAAGCACATCTGCATAGAATAGATACAGTATAGGCTATGGTTTGGTAGAGTATCATTAATAACAATTATTTGTGTGACAATGAATTGTCAAGTAAAATGTCATGATTGTGACAACATCCGGAACCAGAAGAAATGGGAGAACCGGATCCAGGAAGCGGAATCGGTTACATTACATTTGGAACCATTACCGGAACTGGTTTTATCACACTGTCAGAGCTGGTACTGTATGTGGACTTCACGTCTGCTATACAATTACAATACCGGTGGTTTGAAAATGTTTTAATTTCAAGGACCACCATAACTGGGGTCCATTAGGTTCCATTTGTACACTCTAAAAGTTACAGATCTGTAAGGGTCCATGTGGAACCCCGTTTTAACAATCATTAAAAGGAACCGCTAAGGCAGGGGTCTTCAACGTTTTCAGGCCAAGGACCCCTTAGTTGAGAGAGATGAAGCAGGGACCCCCACAACCTTATCATTCCACAATTATCAGTGTATTTTGGATTCATGTCAATTTGTGTTTTCAGATATTTAACCACTTGAACCGTCAATACTTAATAAATGTACCTTTCACTCTGTACTTAGTCTGCTCTTTTACCAAAAAAAAGACCAAAAGCTCTTTGCCGAAAATAGCCGATCTACAAGCTCTCAAGGCCTCGCAGCGCGAGGCGTTGTGAGATTGTAGATCTGCTATTGTTGGCTAAAGTTATCAGAATATGGACGCTAGGGTTCAAGTGGTTAATATAAAAAAGGGAAAAAAAAGAATTCTCTCTCTCAAAGATATGGAGGACCCCATGTAGTAACTCTAGGGACCCCCTAGGGGTCCCGGACCCCCTGTTGAAGACCCCTGGGCTAAGGAGTCGGACCATTACGAGAAAATCGTTAAGGACCCGGAATCGTTACAATCCCGAAGGATCCCAACTCTACTTTTGACACTGTGGTACCGTCTCATCCCTATTTCCTCCGCAGATGGAATTCGGTTTGAGACCCTTAAACCCTCTCCCAATCTGGCACTGATGGAAAAATCTATAGCAATACGTCTGCGAGCGGTGTTGAGTCACAGAGCACTAACGGAGGCGGAGGGTCTGGGGGGGAGGGGTGAGGGGAAAAATAGCACATGTAATGGGAAGAGAAAGAAGCAAAGGAGAGAGGTAGAGAGTGCAGAGGAAGAGCGATGGCGCTCCTGGAAGCCGTTTGGCTGATGGATTGTCCTTCGGGGCCGTGAGGTGAGAGTGCCGTGGACTCGCGTCGCTATATTACACCATGCTGGTGGAAGTACCACGATTTCTTCTACCACAATATGAAAATACTCTGTTACAAGTAGAACGCCTGTATTAATTAACCCATTTAGAACGGGTACACATTATTGTGTATCATTATTTCATGCTTTAACTATTGAAAAATAGCAGATATACAAGCTCACAGCGCGGCACCGAGTGCCGCGCTGCGAGCTTGTAGATCTGCTATTTTTGAAAAATCGTGAATATGTTGACCTGATTCTATAAGTGTCTTTTGAATCCTTCTAAGGTTTTTTGAAAAACCAATGTTTCTGAGTTAGCAATCTGGCCAACTGCTATTTTTCACTGGTTAAAGAATTCAATAATTCTAGGCCTAATTTAATTAAACATTTTACTTGAGTAAAAAAAAAAAAAAAAAAAAAAAAAAAAACGTTTTAAAAAGAAGTATCCAAAAGCTTGTGTTTTGAGCTTGTAGACAAAGCGTACATACATATCATTGCTGTTGGGTGGAAACCTCTTCATGTCCAAATTTCAAAACGTGTTAATTTACAGGATTCAGATCTAAAAATAGAACAAATAGCAGATCTACAGGCTCAAAATGTGTATTGAGCTTGTAGATCTGACATTTGTATACGTTTATGCTCAAGTAAGGCATTAATTCATGAAAATAATAAAAACCCAATTAAAACATGGCATTGAGAAGTTTCCGCCCGACCGCGACGTTAGCGACAAAGCAAATGATGGCTCGATAGATAAACCTGCCAAAAAATAGCCGATCTACAAGCTCACAACGCGTCGTTGCGAGCTTGTAGATCTGCTATTTTTTGGCAAATGTTCCTCCCCAGGATAAAGGTTTTTGATTATCGCGATAATATCGTCAATCACAATTTCTTTAGTCACAATAAAGCCCTTTGCACAAAGGACATTTGCATTTTTTTCGTTTGCTGCATGAATAAAACGCATTGGATTTGGTGTGCAATGCTGTGCGGAATCGGCGCTGCGGATCCCAAAAGGAGTCATAAAAGGAGTGATGAGTTTTTTACCGCATGCGACAAGACGCACAAATCGAACTGGGTTCGATCGAGAAAAAAACGCACGGCCGCAGCCACTTGTCGCACGGCTAATTCGGATCCGGTGTGCATGAGGTCGTAGCGAATCATTGTTTTCTTTAAAAAAAAAGAAAATTGTCCGTTTTATCCGTGCAGATAAACGCGCCTGTGTGCAAAGGGCTTAATCGTGATATGAAATTTTCATATCATCCCATCCCTAGTGTGTGTGTGTGTGTGTGTGTGTGTGTGTGTGTGTGTGTGTGTGTGTGTGTGTGTGTGTGTGTGTGTGTGTGTGTGTACCTTGGCGGTGTCACACTCCTGCTGCAGGCTGGAAATGCATTGCTGCAGGGAGCTGCTGCTCCTGTGCTGCTGCTCCATCACGCAGCGCAGCTGCTCCTGCAGCCGGTGGCACTCTGCCGTCACCTCACACAGCTGGATCTGAGCATGCACGCACACGCACGCACGCACACGCACACACACGCACACGCACACACACACACACACACACACACACACACACAATAAAACATTTTAAAATAGTGAAAATAGCTGATGGTTGTAGGTCTAGTAGTTTCACTACTTTTGTGAGATACTATTGTATAAGAAAAACTTACAAAAAAAAAATAGGCATGAGGAGGTTGTATTTTGTAATTAGTGAGTGATTCATTAATTATGGGAGTGTTAGTCGCATAAAGTAATTTATTGAAACCGTAGGTCGCAGATGAATATGTGAACGGTCACAGCTTGTCCGTATATGTGTATCTCTGTCTGTCTGTCACGCCTGACACTGTGGTTCTATGGGTTTGCAGCTCTGACATTACGCTCTGGCTTCACTGGGATGTCACACTAACAGAATCCCTTTTATGCCCATATATGGAGTTCCCTGATGTCATCAATATTAAGCCCATATCTAACAGGACTTCATATGGGAGGCCACATCGGCCACATACCACACTAATGGCTGGTTCTACAGACAGGGATCTCCATGTATGGGCATAAAAGGGTATGATGTCAGATGTCATAGACATCATAGGACTTTCACATCTTAACAAAAAACAGTTTGGAATAATTCACTGCATGTGCAATGATAAAGATTTGGAATATTATTTGCGGAAACCAGAACGTTTCAAGAAAATGTACTTTTACACAATATTCAAATTTTTCGAGGTTGATCTGTATACAGCTCTGCCTTCAGCATAGCAATTTGCCCTGTGATCTAGAGTCACCTATTGGACATACCATGTAACAACAGCCTACATACAGTATTCTAACATGTTATGTAACACAAAACGAGTCACAAAGAAAGAACAGAGCATCTTTTTTATTTTTATTTGTAATCTTTTTTTAGATCTGGTACGCATATCTGTGTCACCACTTTAACCATTATTTCATGCTTTAACTATTAAAAAATAATACAAGCTCACAGTGTGGCACTCAGTGCCGCACTGTGAGCTTGTAGATCTGCTATTTTTGAAAAATCTTGAAATTGTGTACAAATCTTTGAATGTACGTATATATATTTTTAAGCAGACATTTCTAACGCAAATCCTTCTTTCTCTTGGTCCATGGAACTAAATATTTTCAGATGGGGGTCCGTGGTCAAATACATTCTAGGGGGTCCTTTTTTAAGGTCTAAATGAAATAAACAAAACATCTGTAAAAAAAAAAAAGTTAAGTCTCTATTGTATATTCTGATAGTAATCATTATACTAGAGTGTTTGTCTCCAGCTCTTTAACAAACAGAAAATGCTAAACAGTGGGTTCACCAATTTCAGCCAATCAGGAGAGAGTACCCATTCATCAGCTGCGATTGTATGGTGCTGCAGTTCCTTCTTTGTGTCGTCGTGTGAGCTCTCCCTCTCCTGATTGGATCAGATTAGTATCCCGATGTATTTTGTGTTCAGGGTTCAGGGCGGGTGGATATGGCTTACCTTGGAGCTCTCCAGCTGTTGCAGGTTGGCCTCCAGTTCACCTTTCAGAGAGGCATGCAGCACCACATGAGATGCCTCCTTCTCACACGCACGTGCACACACACACACACACACACACACACACACACACACACACACGCACGCGCACACACAGAAAAATGTACGCGGTTACACGCAGCAAATACAGACACATTACACACATGCCATTAACTATGCCCAACAGCTTCAAAGGCAACCAGTAGGTATCGTGCACACACATGGTTGTGTAACAATATTTGCATTCATTAGATTAGATACATACTAAGTTACATTCTGTTGTCAGGCAGAAACTCCTTATTTATCTCCTCAACCTTTTCATATATTAATGCCCTAGCTTGCCACACATTGTGAGCTTGAAGATCTGCTATTTGTGCTATAAAAATGTATAAATGTATTTTTTAAAGTGAACGTGATTAGGTCTGTGGGTTTTACAACTATTTAATCAATGAAAAGTATTAACAAGAGCTGTTAAAGCAATAAGCCACAAGAGGTCGCTGTTTACTTTCGATTTTACAATGGCTGAGAGGTGTGGTGAGGCATGGCTCTGGCCCTAAAGTTGAGGTAAACCAGAACCTCTCTTCTAAAACGGTTACAAATTTGGCAACATGAAAATCATAGACACGTCCTGATTCAAACAGTTTTTAATAACAATTTGCTACAAGAACAATCTCTACAAGAAAGTAGTCCCCGGCTTCCCCCAACTGACGGCACAAGCCAGGAAGAGCATCCTCCTGGTTTACGATCGCTTGTCTTTGTCACAAGAAGCCCCACCCAAAGCCCCTCAGTCGCTCGCCGTCATACGGATACAATTATGGAACGGCTTAGAAGCTCTGCATGGCCAGGCCTTGTGAGGAAATCAGGCGCCCCTCTTCCCACGTTCTCCTACAGATACCCTGAGTCACGCAATGCTGTGACTGACACAAGCTGATCCAAGGAAATGTGTGTAATATATTGTATTTTAGCACTGGAATCAGCTAATCAGAATCAAGGATTGGGGCTATCCGTTTTAGAACAGTTTTGGGGGGGTCCCCAGTAAATTATGTGCAACATTGTTTTTTCTCACTCAACAGTAAACAAACCAACATAAAGTTTAAGTCTATGAAGGGTATCTGCACATTTCTAAAGTGTCAATTTAAGGACTTTTAAATGCCTCTAAAATGACAAATTAGACATTGGTCAAATTGTCAAATATTAGAGGCAGAAATTGAGAAAATAGCCGATCTACATGCTCACAAAACGCGAGGCGTTGTGAGCATGTAGATCTGCTATAATAGAACTGTGTTAAACAAAATATAATGCCTCAACTCTTAGTGCTCGTCAGGGTGGGGGGTCCCCAGTTAAAATATGATTATTTTGGGGGTTGCAGCCTGAAAAGGTTGAGAACCACTGTTTTAGAAGACTAAATAAAAACTACATTATATTCACTGGAACACAGGTTATAATCCCCCCCCCCCCCCCCACCCCACTCCGTTTCCTGAAAAGTAACGCTTTTGAACATACAAGGTTTGCAACCGACGCCGACGATACGGTAATAGGAAATCCTCTGGGACAGACTTGACACACACACACACACACACACCTGTTTTTTGGCATCGGCCAGATCTTTCTTGGTCTTCACCAGAAGCTGTTTCATCTTGGACATCTTCTCCTCCCCCTGATCCAACTGGGATTTCAGACCCTCTGAAAACACACACACACACACACACACACACACACACACACACACACACACACACACACACACACACACACACACACACACACACACACACACACACACACACACACACACACACACACACACACACACACACACACGTCACAAAATTAGCTCAACAGAAATAAAGGCTTTTGATGTTTTTTTTTTAATGTTTGATGTTGATTCACCCAGGTTTGATTCAGTTTGAACTTTGATTGAATTATATAGGCGAGTGAGTGGTTAATGCATCATAGAGGATTTGTCAAAGAAAAAGAAAAAGAAAAAAAACTTAATGAATGTTCTTTTCAGTATGCTGATTAATTGCATGCATATTCATTGTTAGCTCAACGGTATTATAAATGAGGGTCTAGCCACCAATCAGAGCGTTTACATGCACTGCAATAACTCATTTATATTAATGTGTATGTACTATGTACACAGTAGTAACCTGATTAATACAACCCACATGTACTTCTTGTTTAGGTTTAAATAAAGTTCTGAATGAATGGATCATTAACAAATGAACGAAACACAAACAAACGAACACACAAGCATACCTATGTCCTGTTGGAGCGTGTTCTCTCTCTGCGTATGTGTGTGAATCTGTGCCTTCAGCTCCTCCACACACGCGTCCTTGTCGGACATTTTGGCGTTGAGCTCCTTGACCAGTCGCTCATAGTCAGCCATCTCCATGTCCATTAGAGAGCTCTGCTGCGCCTCCTAGTGGGACAACCAACACATCACACAATTGTTGTTGATAAAAAAAAAACAGTCAAGTATTTCTTTTTTTTTTTTCTCAGCATTTTTGAAACTTTTTGAATAATCTGGAATAATCTCTCATGGGGGTGGTCCCTGGCATAAATATTTTCAGAAGGGGGCCACAACCAAATTAATATTCATTTGCGGGGGCATTGTCTTGACATGTATGACCCAGCCTCAGTTCCAGTGTGGTTCTAGTCTGAGTGCTTGTGTTGTAGCTCCAGGTCTCTCATACAGCTCTCTATTCATACACAGTATTACTGCTGCTGCCATCGCTTCACTGCATGTCTGACTGGTGTGCGTGCGTGCGTGCGTGCATGTGTGTGTGTCTGTGTCTGTGTACCTTGCGGAGTTGCTCCAACTCCTGGGCTGTCTGCTGAGATTGTTGTTGTTGCTTACGGAGCCGAGCTGTCAGCTCTTCTACCTCCTTCATAGACGACGACAACTCCTGGTGAGAGAGACATAGAGAGAGAGTTAGAGAGAGATCAGACCAATGTGGATGGCTGGCCGCCGTGCTACCTTTACAGTAGATTTGTCCAATCTCATTTGCATCGCAGCCAAGAAAGCGGTATCTCAGTCTTGCCTCTGAGACTGTAAGCCATCAGGCTTAACAAGCACTGAACAAATACAGTTCACTGCCCGGACTATATGGCCACTTATCTGTGGCTAATGTAAACTGACCTATGACCTATGACAATACTTGTTTTGCGCTTGCCATGCATGCTGAATATTGACAGATCCTGTCATGGACCTTGATTTAAAAATAGATAATAAGCAGATAATACATTACTAATAAAGCATTGCAGATGCCATAGCACCCCAAATCATAACTGACTTCGGAAACTTCAAGCAACTCTGACTTCAGAAGGTTGTCATTTCTCTAATATAACATATCCTTGTTTTGAGTGGTCTCGTGTAATATTGTAATATTTTGAAATATGGTTTTTGATATTCATGAGCAGTATGCCATAAAAATTCAAAACTTTAACAAAAAAAGGTTTGGAATAATTCACCGAATGTGCAATGTACGAACGCTTCAAGATTACAAAATATTATAATTTTCTGAGATTGATCTGTAGCATGATCAAGTGTGGCGTTAATTTTACGGAAAAAACTTTAAAGGAGGTTTCTGCTCGACAGCAACCTTACAGTGGTTGGTATTTAAGGCCCTTTGGGGCAGATCGTGGTAGTTCATGCCGCTCATGGTCTCCATCATCTGGTGGTGGCTCACCTTGGCCTTGTGTTCCCTGGTGGCCCTCTCAGCCAGCAGGTCTCTGTCCAGGCTGGCTGTGTGTCTGTGCTGCTCCTGACACTGAGCCTCCAGCTGTCTCACTGTGCTCCTCATGGTGTCCATGCCGGCCAGCAGGTCCTGCTTCTCGCCGAACAGCGTCTCGTTCTGCCATGACACATTACAAACATGGTCAACTTACATTATACTGTGGTTTCTGAACCTTTTACTCTGTTCTGTTTTTCCTTTGGGTCCGTTCTGCGATCTCTATGAGGATAGGGGATGCTTTGCTACACTTTAAAATGAAGACCCCCACGGTCATAAACAGCGGCTTACAGGCTCATAGCACGCACATCGGACAATGCTCTTCACGTGTGTGTGTGTGTGTGTGTGTGTGTGTGTGTGTGTGTGTGTGTGTGTGTGTGTGTGTGTGTGTGTTCTTGCTGTCAGCCGCGGGTACACATTGCCACAGTGGGTAGGAATGGCACGTTTAGGAATGGAGAACTGACCCCGGCGGCCTCAAAACCCTGCAACATACAGACAAGAGTATGCAGAAAAATGCAGAAACACAGAATGTACAGTATAGAGAGATAGATGGATGCATAGAGAGATAAATGGATGCAGTGAGATGGATGGATGTATAGAGATGGATGGATGGATGTATAGAGAGTTGGATGGATGGAGATAAAAGACAAACACAGAATGAGAGTTTGATGCCTCCTTGTGATCCTACCACTTTTGCCTGATTGATAACCGGTCACACACTGACAAAGGCCCATCTACAAACTCACAACATATCACAATGTGTTGTGTGACGAGTTTTGAAAGAAGAAAGAAAATGAGGCTGTGCACAATAACACAATGAGACATTGTGATCAGCTATTTTTGCCATAAATATAGATGACTTGAGGATTGCTCTTTTGTGTGCTTTTTTGGCACAAAAGTTTGAAAACCCCTGGTGACAATGACTGAAGTCTTATAGTGCTTGTGAATTTGGAACTAAGTAAGTATATAGGCCTATTCACACATGCATTTCTGCTTTTGCAGGGCCTAAAACCATCATTGAATACCTAATGTCATCAAGGCCTGCCTCTGGGTCGCTTTGACTGAAAACTGTTATGCTGAAAATGGTTAGCCAACCGTGAGGTTTAAACCGTGCCCAGCTGAACAGAGCCAAACTGTGGAAATGCAATTTACAGTTATTATTAACCGTGTTCAGAACTGTTCTAGGGCGTAGAGTGGTGAAGGTGCCAAGCCTAACGCACAGTGATGGTGCTTGCTTCGAAATGGTGTTGTGGGTAAAATGTTTACTGAATGCATATGCATACGCACAAGTTTTTCTCCGATTCACAGACACTCTACTACGTGTTTTAAAGCGATCGGTGGGTGGATTGTTGTGAAGAATAAAGGTGAGTGAAAACTCTCTGAATCCTGGCAGGGGCAGAGCAGACGATGTTTTAACTCTGGCAGTTAATGAGGTAACAAGAGGTGCAAATGTACATGTTAAAGTACCTATCGATGTCAGGCGTCAACCACAGTGTCAGGCGTGACCTTCAGACAAGATACGCGGACAAGATGTGCCGGTTTTCATACAGTAGTAAACTTGCGACCTGTGGTCGCAATCAAATATTCTTGTTTGACGGTGCTGGCGGGCTATATAGTACAACTTAGGAGTGAAGCCGCGCGCTGTATAGAAATTGTCATCTGGCCACATTTGGCCCCCGGGCCACACTTTGGACACCCCTGGCCCTGATCGATGTCATTAATTTATACTTAAAAATGTACAAGACCAGTATATACCTGCACACCAGTATGAGCTGGTGTACTGATGAAAACAATGCTCTCTTCAATTGATTTTGCTGCTAGCTAGCCAGCCTAAACTCTGACCTTGCACGTCTTCATCATGTGTCTACCGTGACGTCTATAGCTCAAAAACAAAGCTGTATGTTTCACACACATGCGCATGCACACACACACACACGTATGCAAATACAGTACAGCGGCTGATGTGGCACACGGATGCACCCACGCGACACATCCAAACTCATTCAAGCAAATCTGACAACCAGACACTCTGCGGACGCCCGTCTGTCTGCCAGCAAAACAACAAGCTCCCATCATCCGTCCATCACCTAAACACACCATACAATAAACAGAAAGAAACACACAGGTCGCCACTGGAGCTCAGAGGTGGCAAGTAAATAAGTACATTTACTCAAGTACTGGACTTTTGTAAAGTATACTTCTATTCCACTGCACCTCAAAGTAAATTCTACTCCACTCCAATTATTTCAAAAGTTTAGTTACATGTTATTTTGTAGATTTGGGTTATCATAAAAAAAAAAAAAAAAAACATACATTAACCAATTAAGCACCATTTTGTAAATCATTTTTTCGAAAATCTTGTAGCTGATCTACAAGCTCAAAACGAGTCACGATGCGACACACTGTGAGCTTGTAGATCTGCCATTTTCTAATTTCTGAAATAGTGCTTTTAATATTGGATCTTTAAGTATATTTTGATATAAAACTTTTGGTTACTCAAGTAAAATACTGAATGCAGGACTTTAACTTCTATATTGTGCTATTTGCTACTTTTTTTATTTTTTATTTTTTAAGTTTTTTTTCAACCTTTATTGATAGGACAGTAGACTGACAGGAAATGGGGGGAGAGATGGGGAGTGACACGCGGCAAAGGTCGTCCGGATCGGGAATTGAACCGGCGACGCCGCCAGGCATCCATGCCTATGTGGCAATGCCTAAGTGGTATGCGCATGGACCAGTAGGCCAGTGGGCGCTTTGCTACTTTTACTTAAGTAAAACAAACACAATGAAAACACTGCAAGGAAGAGTACTTCTCCTTCTTCTTCCGTTCTCCCCAGAGGTCTATGTGCTCACACAAGCAGAAAGCTCTCCCTCTTGAGGAAAGAGCATAATGGCAGCAGGCAGCAGATGGAAGGAATCCTAGCGCTGCTCCATTTACCTGCCTGCTGCTCCCAGGGTGCTGGGACCCACGGAGAGAGAGAGAGAGAGGTACACACTACACACAGAGAGATAATGGTTCTTTAAAAAGGCTGTATGGTTCACCTACTGTACAAAAGAAAATGTTATTTAGTGAATGATTCTTCATGTTCCTCATATGGTTCTAAACCAATGGTTATAAAACGTTATAATTTCAAAGACCACAATAACTCTTGAGAGTTTTCACGCACCATTTGAAGACTCTCAGAGTTACAGGCCTGTTAAGAGTCCATTTGGAATAGCAGATCCACAAGCTCGCAGTGAGCTTGTATATCTGCTATTTTTCAATAGTTAAAGCATAAAATAATAATACACTATAATGTGTACCCGTTCTAAACTGGTCGGTCCAACGGTGCTTAACCGAGGTGCTTTTTTGATACACTCGGACTGAAAGACCTGCAAGAAACACCCTCCCGTCAAGGAACCCTGAGGATCCCTACTCCACTTTGAGAAGCAGACCAAGTAATAGACCTCTGGCAAGGGTTCTTCATAGACTTCACTCTGGTTCTACATTCGCTACCATTCATTCAACAGAAGCCAACGGCATGAAGATCAAAGCTACAGTCTATCATTAGGGCTGTCACGATTATGACATTTTACATTTAATTGTCACTCAATTAATTGCGATTAACGATTTAATTGTGTTTTTGTGTTAATTACATTTCTGTTGCACATGGCAGATATGACACACAACCAAAATATACAAAGAAATTCCCCTACTTAAACAAGAATTGACACAGTCAATATATAAGCTGGTCAGATGAAAAAAAATATGTTTTTTGAAAAAAAAGAAAATGTTTTTTGAAAAAAAAAAGTTTTGGAAAAAAATGTTTTTTGGAAAAAAAAAAAGTTTTGAAAAAACTCGGGCGTGCTCAAACAACAGTAATAACTGCGTATTACCTTACTGTACTTTACTGTACTGTATACTGTACCTCACTGTACTGTACTGTACATATTCTGTGTTCTATATCTATGAAGTCTGTGTTCTAGATCTATGAATTTTGTCACTCCCCCCCCCCGTGTATGTGTATGTGTGTGTGTGTGTGTGTGTGTGTGTGTGTGTGTGTGTGTGTGTGTGTGTGTGTGTGTGTGTGACTTTTACTTATAACTGAGTACATCTACAGTGCAGTATTGATACTTTTAAGATACTTTTAAAAAAACAAGTGTAAAACATTTGAGTACTTTTTCCAACAGCTACTTTCCCCCATAGCCTGGAGGACTCCTGCTAAGTTTGCAGTTGCCATATAGCCTATTACTCTATAAATCTATCTGTGATGTCTGATTTTACTAAAACTAGCATGCTTATTAGGCAGTAGTGGGAAAAGTACTCGCATTCTTTACTTAAGTATCATACAAGTGGAAGACTTGTATTCAAAATTTACTTGAGTACAAGTATAAAAAGTATTTGTATTGAAATGTACCAAAAGCAGAAAGTACGCATTATGCAGAATGCAACCAAGGTGTTCAAATAAGTGTATTGATTGTACGCTATTTTCCAAAATCTTGTCTTGTGACACAAAAGTTTCCTTTTCTTTGATGATTGTTAGCCATATGGTTTAAACCCTAAAGTTAACTTGTTGCATTTATGTGGTCCACCCTCTGTTCTCAAAGAAAGGGAGATGTAAGGAGTGCCTTTATTTTGTAGTAACCGGATGTGACGACGTACACAGGACGCGGGAGATGGACCTGGGAGGTTGTGCTCTACCGCAGTATTGACTAGCCTGTTGCTTCACACTGCTGTGTTGTTGCTGCTCATTTGTTTAATAAATACAAGACTTCGGATTACGTCGTTGTACGAGCCTGATAAGAGTAACTTGACATGCAGCAGCTACTCGGACCAGTAAACTACCGAATGCAAATGTTATATGGACGTTTATTTCAGCCACCAGGAAATAGACGGAGCCGCTCCAGCCAGAGAAACCATTTCATTACGACCGCAATAGTTTTGTGCTTGTCATTTCGCCAAGGTGATTCATGTTTGTTTTCTCTGCTGTCATAGTGTTCTGTACTATTGCAACTTTTAGCCAAATATATGTCTATATACATATGTATAGTAGCACTTTATCCAACGTCTGTGCATGTTTCTTCTTTCCCCACCTCACGTCCACTTGGCAGATCGATGGGCTGCGTTGTCGACTCAACATTGTAATAATAATAAAACACAACTTCTCAAACTCATGCATTACTCTTTATTTCTACAAACATACTGTCATGTTTCATTGTCATTAGAGTATAGTCTGGACTACACTTTTAGAAAACGTGCTGTGCATTATTTAACATTCTGCTACTGTAAATGATTTTCGAACTTTGCTGTCTAGAATCTGCGACATGCTCTGAGCTTGTAGGTCTGCTATTTTCGGCACAAAGCGACGTTTTGATACAAAGCATGAATTAGACTGTCCCAGAAGTGCAATTAGAAATCACACAAGTGCATTGTTGTTAGCATTTGACAAGCTATGCATGTAAGCAAGCAACAGATGGCCCGATTGGGCTTGGTCTAATAGCTGGATCTTGCAATGAAAACGTCCATGATGGCTACTATTTACGACACTCAGGCACTTAACTACACAATCTATACTTCCATAACTTATGCCAGCATGTCCATTTTTATCATGGGCATACAGATATTACCAGAGACAAATCTGCAAGCCCTAAATGTATGCTAACCTACTAGTGCATACTAAGCTCACAACGTGTCGCATCTGTACTTTTACTTTTGTGTCGCATCTGTACTTTTACTTTTGGTACTTTAAGTATAGAAAGCTTATTCTGGCTGCTTCAAAAGTGTAATAAATGAACTCAATGTTTTAAAACCTACAAAACAACCCTAATATTAAGAAAATTGGACATTAACTGGCTGGCGTACTGTTCAGTCCAGTTGGTGGCGGTAATGCCCCTTTAAGGTTACACCAACCACCAATAAACCCCAAAGAAAAGAAGAAGCAGCAACCAGGAAGACCAGGCGATCGCTTTAGTTGGTTTGTTCTTTGCTAGCACCTAGCACCCATACATGGCTAAACCGTTTGCCACAACAACAAAAAAAGCAGATACACGGTTAAAATTAATCTTTCTCCTCCGGCAATTGGACTTCATTTGGAAAGCTGAGTCGTAAATGTATTGTATCTGTGGTCATGTTTGCCCTTTTTTCACTGTGCATTGTCTCGTATAATAGTCTGTTTCATAATGATTTCGTATTGGTTCTTTGTCATCACAACTTGTTAACATCTGTATGTTACCAAACATCTAGCTATACATAGCCTCGGTATAAAATGCAAAAGACGTTAGGACTGAGTGATTATACAGTTGACGTAGTTTCTCATTTGGCCGCATAGTCAGCCCCGGTCAGCCCTCACAACAACAAAAGCCAGCCATGTATGGTGTTTTCGGATGTTTTTCGCTAACGTAATGCTTTTAAACACATTTGTATTTGGAAAAGTATATTGAGATGACGATGATGATGACTGCTCAATGTTCCCATAATGCTTTGAATGAACGTGACAAAGTGAACATATAACTGACTGACTATTGTGGGATGTAATCTGCAGTAGACGCCTGTGAATGTCCTGTCTATTCCTTATATTATTTACATTTTCCCCTTATGTAAGGGGTCCTACATTAACATTGCTTCATCACATTTAACTAAAACATGAACGCCACAGAAGATGCGCGTCCGCCACAACCACCGTGAGGAGTCCTGCTGTTATATGACCGCCCGCCCATCTCCGTCTTCCGTGGGTACAAGCACATCAGCATTGGAAAGTGGTTATAATCGTCCTGCTGCGACATGACGGGCCGAACGGACCTCCGATGGAACTCGACCATCACACACCGTCTTGGTTCTTTTAATGTTGTCTGACAATGACAAATTACTCTGCCTATAGAAAGACTACACACCTTAACGCTCAATGATGCCAGACGTTTTTATAGCCTCGGATGTAATGGTGTGTTGCAAAACAGTGGACTAATTCAATCAATATGGGATGTTATGATAGTGTACAATTGCTTGGCTAACTGCAGTAAGCTAGCGTGTTAGCATGCGGCAGTCATGTTTTCATCTTTTTAACATGACAAAAGACGCCTGTAGCAAGTTTGAAGTTGCCTTAGAGCCTATTACTCTATACATCTATCTGTGATGTCTGATTGTACTAAAACTAGCATGCTTATTAGGCAGTAGTGGGAAAAGTACTCGCATTCTTTACTTAAGTATCATGCAATACTGCAATGTCAGTGGAAGTCTTGTATTCAAAATGTAGGATACTTGAGTACAAGTATAAAAAGTATTTGTATTAAAAGGTACCAAAAGCAGAAAGTACGCATTATGCAGAACTTAATGTAACCAAGGTGTTCAAATAAGTGTATTGATTGTAGGCATTTTCCAAAATCTTGTGGTATTTCACTGCTACACATCGTTCTAAATATATGCTTTCTTGTCATTTAGTACAATGAATGTGTTACCGTGTCTCTAGAAATGTGCTCATTATTTGTGAAGATACTAACTGTAATTCTCAAAGACTCGCATTGGTTCATTCATTACATCGTTTTTGCTCTGTTTCATTTGATATTAAAATGCAACTCGAATTAATCTACTGTGTGGACACTGATCAGATGACAGGAAGAAGCAGCTCATCAATGAATGTACTTTGTGTTGCTTTTGTAAATTGTGTAGGGTACGATATTTTCATGACTTCACACCAAAGCCCATATCATGGTCATAGAGTTAAATCATTAACAACTTGCATACTCGTTCAGTTCATATGTTAATGCAGATGGTATGCAGATGGTGTGACACATCACCTACTACAGCCTACAACGATGCCCAGGGCAACACTGCATATTGTCTATAAATGGCTCACAGTTTAAATAACGTACGGTTTATTTGGACAATCATCTGTAACAGATGAAGTATAATTAAATACGACGTGATTAACGTTTGTTTGACATCCTCATCACAATTACATTGGATGCATCGCGTTGATTAAAGTGAATGGCTGCTATAGTTTTGCTAGTTTTCATCACCTAATCACCTTCCTTTCATAACCTAATCTCTACGTTTAGAATTGAAAGAAGAAAAATAATGTTAATGTTAGTATGAAGCTAATTATAAAGCTTAAATGGATGATGATGTCAACAATGACTTGTGAAAATCAAAGAATGATAGCCGATCTACAAGCAATCATACAAACATTTTGTACTTTGATGCCAATACTTTTGTACTTTTACTCAAGTATAGACCTCTCTTTTCTTCTGTTTCATTTATCACAAGCAGGCTGGCCACAGGCACCGCCTCAGTGTGAAGGAATGGTGCTCCCTGCTGGACAAAATATTTCATTACAGCAGTATAGGTCTGGAGGGCCTGGCCAATGGATCATGAGCTCGGTGACCATGTGACATGGACAGCCAATGGGCAAATAGGTCCCCTGAATGTCTCAGGACAATGTAATCTGTTTAAAGAGCTGGTCCTGCTGACCAGCTAAAAAGAACAAGCTCACAACGTGTTGCATCGCGACGCGTTGTGAGCTTGTAGATCGGCTATTTCCACAATTTTAGAAAATGTTTGAGAATGTAATTATGACATTTTTTCAACATGGAAACGATTATGCCAGAATAATTGTGATTACGTCAAATAATTGCGATTAGACGATTATGTAATAATTAATTTGTGACAGGCCTATCTATCTACCATTCATGTTCAATGGAAGCCAGTTGTATGAACATACAAAGCAACGCCCGGGGGTTTGTAGCTGCTGTAAAAGCTACAATCCAAGCTGCGCGGGCTTCAACTGCAGCTGCAAAGCTACAAAACCACAAAGTGTTGTTCAGCCATTTCCACTCCCCTTCTCTCTTCACAAAATTATTTCTTGTAATGGAAGGAAACTATGTTAAGCCAGTTCCTGTTCTTTTTAACCCCAGGCTTTATATTTTCCTTAATATTTTTTCTCGCTCGTCTGAAGCACGCTTGACATCAACAAGTGTGTTGATCAACACTTCAACAACGAGGCAGTGAAAGACACACTGCGTCACTTTGTACCAGTCCCAGTGTGCAAGCAGCATGAAGAGACACCTTCGGTTCCAGTTGGCATCCTTTATTTCCCTGTGCGAATAAAGGGGTTGAGCGTGTCCCAGCCGATGGCCTGTTTGTGGGTACTGGGCTGTCAAGACGGTGTGGTAAAGTGTCTGGTGCTAAATGATTGGACATAAATCAGACGGCAGGCAGGCAGGCGGGCGGCTGAGTTAGGTGAAATGTATTGGGAGAGATGTACTGCAGCAAACGGTGGCCGTGTTGAAATTTACTTGAGGAAAAAGAAAAACAGTCTGTATGCACGTGTGTGTGTGTGTGTGTGTGTGTGTGTGTGTGTGTGTGTGCGTGCGTGCGTGCGTGCGTGCGTGTGTGCGTGCGTGTACTTGTACTGTATTACTATACTTGTGAGGGCCAAATGTCCCTGCAAGTATAGTAGTACTGAACTGGAGGAATAGAAATTTTGATTGTGAGGACAATATTCTTCTTCTTTTTAAAAAGATGTCACAGTATGTTTACAATTAGGTTGGGTTTATAGGATTAGACACTTAGTTACAGGCCGGTCCGAAAATAGCCACATCTACAAGTTCAAGTTTTATCTGAAAACATCATTGCACAACAGTATGAATTATGATGTTTCTTACAATTCAAGATACTGCTCTAAGCTCCTAATGAGTTGCACGGCTATTTTTGCCAATAGGGTTGGGGGGGTTAAAAATGGTGCACAAAAAGATACAAATGGCATTCACCAAATGACCATTGTAATACAATGTGTGTGCGTGTGTGTGTGTTTACTGTGTTACCTGTGTGACTGCGGTGCTGAGTCGTTTGGTCAGCTCAGCGATCTGTCTCTCGGCCGCCTCCGCCATCTCTCTCTGCTTATCCAACTGCTCTGTCTGTCTGTCGTGATCCATCTGCAGGTTCTACACACACACGAACACACGCACACGCGCACACACACACACACACACACACACACACACACACACACACACACACACACAGACAATGGGAAGCTTAATGCAGAGAAACATTATGGATTACAGCCATTGGACAGTGTTCCATGGCAGTTTGGAACACAAGTCTCATTAGTCACGCTCATAAAGAATAAAGAGACCTCAGGGTAATTTACAGAGACCACCGGGTGCAATGCACATTAACAATGCACACAATGCAGTGGCTTTCAAAATGAGCTCAGCTTAAAAGGTGCGGCAAGTGATATTTTCTTTGTTAAAACAAGTGTTAATAAATACAAATAGCTCTATATTCTGATAGTAATCATTCCTAAAGAGTGTTTAGTAAATGCATTTTCAAGGTTGGGATACCAATCTTATCCAATCAGGAGAGAGAGAACTCATACAGGATACAGGATAAACAAGTAAAATTGGAAGCGACATGAACTGGATCACTATGAAATTGAAGCTAATAAATGGGTACTTTTACAGGTATCCCTAAAAAAAGAAAACAATCAGACAACTGCAGTTGATTCAGAACGCTGCTGCTCAACCAGGGTTCTTAAATCCTTACACTGGCTCCCTGTGTGTCAAAATATTGTTGGTCTAAAAACTTTAGAATGGTTTAGGGCCAATATGCATTTCTGATCTTCTTGTGCGATATTATAAACCATCCAGATCTCTCAGGTCAACTGGGAAAGGTCCGCTGTAAAAAATAAACATGGAGAAGCAGCATTTCATTTTTATGCACTACATATCTGGAACAAGAGCAAAGAAACGGATTTATCTCGGAATCGACTTCCAAAAACGCTTCAATCGCCGAGAACCGTTTTTATCTTATTTTATTTTTACGGCGACACTGGGCCGGTTAGGATTTTTCATTTCCGTGTGAAAATAAACATACTGATCGCCATTATAAGACCGTGAATTTCCACAACTTGGACACAATCGTGGCTTCCGGGGCTCTTCAAAGTATAGCGCAAGTGAATGGCATCTGAAGTAGTAAATGGTGCATTTATATAGCGCTTTTATCTAAAGCACTTTACATAGATTGTGCATTACATTCACCCATTCACGCACACATTCATACACCGGTGGCGGAGGAAACCATGCAAGGCACCAACCTACTCACCGGGAGCAATTAGGGGTTCAGAGTCTTGCCCAAGGACTCTTCGACATTAACTCAGGGGGAGCCCGGATTCGAACTGGGAACCCTTCGGGAACCCTTCGTGCTCTAATAACGGTTTCTCTACCCCTGAGCTATGCCGCCCCACAGGAAGTGTTAACGGTGTCTAGTGTTCCAGAGTTGTGAAGTGACATTCCTCATACCTTGTAGCCCTCAGCTCCGTGGATGATGTCTTTCATGGAGCTGCTCACTCTCTCCCTCTCCACCTTCAACAATTCTACTTCCTCCTTCAGGGATGCCACCTGGAGAAGACAGCCAATCAGACCCAAGAAAACAACCACGGTTAACCACAAAAGCCCTATTTTAGACCCATTCAAAAATGGCAAACCGTCAACTTCACAACGTGTTCCATAAAATAAAATAAAAAGCATTTAGATGAAATATGTGACATTATAAGTACTTTTTTTTACCTTTGGTATTTATAGTTTGATGCCAATACCTTTGGCACAGGAGGACTTGAACACAGGACGTTTACTTATTTCTACATTGTGGTATTGCTACTTTTACTTAAAGGCAGGGTTAGTGATTTCATTTAATTCAAATAACAACAAAAATGGGTGTGTTGTTCTGATAGTACTAGTTACTATAGAGTGTTTGGTCCATATTTGGACGCCTTATCCCCTGTGAGGAGGAAAAAGCAGTTTCAGTTTTGGTGGAGTAGATAGGTTTTCCTAAATTTTTTGGTATATTTAGCATTCCTAAGACAATCATTTGATTACAATACATTTACCCCCATTGATTCTGGATGGGGACCCAAATGCATTTGGGTCCCCATCCGGAATCAATGGGGTAAATTTACTATTATAAATCCTTTGTCTTAGGAATGCAACAAAAAAATAAAAATATTATTGAACTCAAGTCTCCATGGCATGAGTAATCAAAATAAGTCATTTTACTCCTTTAAGTAAATAAATTACTTGCTATTCCACTGCCCTCGTGTCTACCACATGGTGGACTGGTTTGTTTACCTCTTTCTTATTGGCGTCCAGCTCTTTCTTGGCTTTGACGGCCACTGCTCTGATCTTGTTCATCCTTTCATCTTTCCCTTTGAGCTCCTTCTCAAGGAGAGCTGGAAGAAGAAAACAAAAAAGGGTTTGGTTGTAAAAGAGCATCATCAAATTCTATCCATAAAGCGATAACCTAAAAGATAATTTAGCTAGATTAGAATTAGCTTCAATCCTTGTTAACAGATTAATGACTTTCAACCTGGCATCCCTATTTTGGGTATCTCATCATAGGCAAATACATATATAAATGTTATAACATTTTTGGGGTCAAAAGTGTAGTTGCTTTTTAATGATTAAACCCTAACATTTTCATAACAAGGACCCCCAAAGTAACATGTATGCTTGTTTGTCCACAAACCCCCTTCTGAAAATATTTTTTGCCAGGGTACCCCATACCAGATTTGGATTGTTAAAATGTTTCAAAGATGTTCCACAGTTTTCACTTTTCTTTTTCAAGATTTATTCAAAATTTGCAGATCTTCAAGCTCACAACACGTCGGCAACGCGTGGCGAGGTTGTAGATCAGCTATTTTCAAACAGCCCATGTACAGTACATAGGTTTAAAGTGCTCATGTGGCCTAGGTGCTTCTTCTCATAGACCCTGGTTGCTTATTTCACTTGCTAAATCTGGCAACACTGGTGGCGAGGCTAATTCTTACTTCACATGATATGATGTTGCCTCATAAGATACTGTCTGACAAAGCATAAATGAAGCCTTAACTACTCCAACTGCTGTTCCTCGTTAACGGAAAAACAAAGTTAGGGCTCATTCCAAACCCATACCTATTTTCTCTGTGAACTGACTGGCTACATTCTCTTCAGACGGAGCGGCCTGGACAGCAGATGTGGGGGGTGGGAGAGGGGGAGAGGGGGAGAGAGAGAGAGGGAGAAAGAGAAAATTAATTAGGAAGACAACAAAAGGCAACACATCCATATTAATGGCAATTACTTTCTGTGTGTGCAGCCTGTAAATAAACCATCATGTCCGTACCTGCAGGGCAGCCATCTCACTCCTCAGCTGAACTATGAGGGCCTCTTTCTCTGTCAGCTGCTCCTCCGTCTCTCTCTTCCTCCTCTGCTGCTCTTTGCTCTCCTCCTCCTCCTCCTCCTCTTTGTCCTGCACCGCCAGAGACACCTTGGCCTGCAGCTCCTGGTTCTCCGCTCGGAGCTTCTCATTGGCCGTCTTCATGTCCTTCAGGTGGGTTGATTTTCACAATAAGTGACACGTACAATAAATTCCACGGCAATAAAAAAAAATCACATGAGCATTTGTAAAGCATTTGTAAAATTTTATACTATATATGTTTTATGTATTTTCTTTTGTGCGCTAATACTGCCAGGAATATCATTAATTTTTCAGTTCAACATTACGTGGCTTTGAATGGCTAGAGGCTGTGTTGGATTTAATATACCACTAGAGCACGCCAACGATAAGCTTTTCAACATATATCTATGCTTTTCAAGGATGGAGTGATCACATGGCCATAGTTGGCCTACTGCGTCCGTTAACATTGGCCTGGAGCTAACCATTAGCGTGGGACTGTGTGCGCCACGCGCGCGCTTGATGGTGTAAATATTATGATGGCCCATCGGCAGGGACATGTATCCACGCCACAGACACTTCAAACCGGGTCAAAATCCGACGTAATGACGCAGCGTTATGTATTGTAGTGTGTATTGAAACCAACGGCTAGCATAGGCGATTTTACACAGAGGAGGCCTGAGCTAGCGGTGACGTCACGAACCAATCCTTACTTTACACGGTCACTCGATACCATCGTACAAGGTAGGCAAGACCATTTATTCAGCAAAAAATATCCAATAAATTGCTAAAAAATTGCAGATCGATCGGCAGAGAGTCTCCTAGTGAGGAAGTCGTTCTGAAAGTCGACCAGCAGGCAAGAAGTTAACAGTGGCCTCGCTACCTCCAGGTCCTTCTGCAGAGCCTCCGTGTCTCCCACCACCTCCTCCAGCTCTCCCTCCAGCAGGCTCTTCTCTTTCTGCAGCTCCTCCAAGCGAGCCTGGAGCTCCACCGGCATCTCGTCCAGCCTCCCCCGGCCCTGAGCCCGCAGGGGTGCAACGGTTAATCCAACTAATAAACTTAATCCATTATAAAACAAACAGCAACTTAAAATAACTGATTAATAACCTATGCCAATTTTGGGAATGTTGAAAAGCAAAAAAAAAAAAAAAAAAAAAAAAAATTCAGAAAATTGCTTATCTAGCCACATAATATGCTATTTTAACTTTTTTTCAATGTTGTTGTGCACAAAGGTGTCCCAATCTCACTGAGAGCCAGTCATCTCGGAAAGTACAGCTTTAGACAGGGACTGAAAATACCTTTTTTTTTTTTCTCACTAAAATGTGATAAAGCCACTAAAGCATTTCATAAATTTCAGGCTACATTTCACTTAAACGCCAGAGCTTAACTCTGCATGTAAATAAGACTTTTTTTAATTAATGTGAGAGATCGTCAGGTCATTTGCAGGTTAGAAATTTATTTAGAACTTGAATATATCAAAAGTAGTATTTCAGCATGGCATCATTCTATAAGCCATATCTTCAAAACTGTTGGGTCAATCTCCACAACCAATATATCATTTTGTAGCTATGATCCCCAGCTTTCAAATGAAATGAAAAAATGAAAATGAATAAAAATCCAATGACTGGCTCCCAGCCAAATTGGGAAACAAAGTATAAAATAATACACAAGTGGTTAATCGATTTGTTGATAAACACGCTTCCCGATTAATCGAAAAAGGAAATTGATATAATAGATCACTGGTTCTCAACCTGTGGGTCGGGAGTCCCCAAATTATTTTGGGGGGTCCCCAGATGATTAACTTAATGTGCAACATTGTTTTCCCACTCAACAGTAAACAAACCAACATAATGTTTAAGTGTATAGAGGCAAATTGTCAAACATTAGAGGAAAATAGACGATCTACATGCTCACAAGCATGTAGATCTGCTATTTTCACAATAGAACCATCTTATACAAAATGTAATGCCCCAACTCTTAGTGCTCGTCAGGGTGGGTGGGGGTCCCCAGTTCAAATATGATTATTTTTAGTGGTCGCGGCCTATAAAGATTGAGAACCACTGTAATAGATCACTAAGATCCTAATACCGGTAAGTGCGGTCTTACCTGAGCCTCTTCCAGGCTGCTCTTCAGCAGGTCCCTCTCAGACTCCAGCTCCTCCACGCGAGCCCTGAGGTCCTGCACGTCGTCCGCCGAGCTCCGCAGGGCTTCCTCTGCCTGGCTGCTCTCCTCCAGAGCTCTGACGGAGGCCTGGGCCTGCCGCGCCTCCTCACTCAGGGTTTCCAGCCTGGCTTCCAGGTCACGCTTCTCCGAGCTCTCCCGCTCCAGCTGAGGCCCCAGCGCCGCCAGCTCGGAGTCCAGGCGTTGCCTTTCTTCCTGGGCGAGGGAAAGGGCGGCGGACGCCTCCTCCACTTTCCGCGCCAGGTCGGCCTTCTCCGAAGACATCTCTTTGATGGTCAGCTTCAGAGAGTCGACCCTCTCCTCCCAGTCTCCTGTTTCCGCCTTCAGGTCGTCCGCCATCTTTCTCCTCTCCTCGACCAGGAGTTCCCTCTCTTTCCTCTGGTTCTCCAACTCCTCTCTTATGCCGTCGACCTCTCTCTCCTTGTCTTGCTGCAGACGGTTGAGCCTGTCCACCTCGTCCTCTCTGAGCCGGAGCTGGGACTGCATTCGGTCTCTCTCTGTGGTCAGTGTGCCAGCCGTCTCTTCCAGCTCCTGAGCCAGAGTCTCCTTCATCTGAAGCTGGGAGAGGATCTCCTCGTTCCTCCCGGTCAGCTCGTCCACGGATGTCTTCAGCTCGCCCACCAGCATCTTCTGTTCTTCTAAAGAGGCTTGCAGTTTCTGCTTCAGGTCCTCCGCGGCTCGGGTCTCACCTGCGGGGTTGTCGCGATCATCAATTGGCGTATAAATAATTGCGATTGAGTGTTTTTTCTATTGGTATTGAACATTACATTCTAAATAAAAATTACATTCCTGTTTGGTATTTAGGCTTTGTAAGCTAAACTTGCAAAGGGCAGATATGTCAAATAACTTAAATATACACAGAAATGCCCAGTACCAATAATTAGCCCTATTCACGGCCCGCCCACCTACTTCCGTTTCTCAGTTTTCCCCGGGTGCTGACTTCAATTTGAAGGGGAAACTATACTGGACTTAAAGCCAACAAATCGTTATTTCTAACGGTAAAGTAAATTATAATGCTTTGTGCCGTTTACTATCTTGTGTTCTTGATCATGATAGCCGTATTTTATACTTTACTATTCGGAAATTGCATTAAATTTGCGATTTCTGTGTTCACTCTATAGGCTATAGTAGGATTTTCCCCTTCAAAACGGGACTTCAGCACCCGGGGGATGCTGAGTGGGCGGGTCGTGAATAGGGCTAATAGCCGGGGACCCAGTCACCAAAATGGGAGGGGACCTGTGATTTTCTGCCGTACTTTTTATTTCTGTTTTATCTATTAGTTTGGTCATTAAGGTCCACAGAATGAGAGGCCTGTTCTGCTGGAAACAGTTATGCAAAAAAAGTTATGGCCATTTGTATATTCACTGTCCCATTGACTCCACTAGAAATATTAAAAAAAATAAAAAAATTCTGCTTTAATTAGCATGTGAGGGGTCAAATAGGGGTTCTTCGTGATTCTGAATCCATTGCAAGCATTTGTTTTGCATGAAAAACATTCCTTGGGCTAGATATCGGCCCCCCAAAACAGTCAAAAGTGATGAGTCATCACTTTTTTCCCACTTTTCACAGTTTTGGGCTGCCAAGTTAACCCAAGCAATGTTTTTTATGCAAAACAAATGCTTGTAATGGATTCAGAATCATGAAGAACCCCTAATTTGACCCCTCACATGCTAATTAAAGCAGATGTTTTTCCTTTTTTTAATATTTCTAGTGGAGTCAATGGGACAGTGAATATACAAAGTGCTGTGCCAGGGGGCAACTGTTGGGACTCTTCAAAATAAAGCGTACGTGAATGACGGCGCTCTACAGCACATAGAATTACAAAAACAATGGCAGCCCATGTGTTAAGTAAATCATCTGGGGACCCCCCAAAATAATTTGGGGACCCCTCTGGGGGTCCCGACCCACAGGTTGAGAACCACTGACCTTGTGAACCTTCCAGCTTCAGTTCCAGCGCTTGAATCTTCTCCGTCAGGTTGGTGCTTTCCTCTGTAATCTCCCCGACTCTGTCCACCAGCCCGTCCCTCTCTTGACCGAGCTCCTGGATCTTCTCCCGGAGGTCACGGAGAGCGGAGGCTCCCTCTTCCTTCACGGCCTTGTACCGACAGACCAAGTCCTCCCCGGCCGTCACTCCCAGCTCCGTCTCCAAGCCTCGCAGGACCTCCACGGTGTGTCGATGTTCTGCCAGAGCCGAGTCCCTTTCGCCGGCCAGGGCCTCGCACTGAGCTCTCAGCTCCTGGAGCTTGATGTGGGGAGGGGGAAAAACACATAAAAAACGAATTTATAATGACGTTAAGATAGATAGATACCTTCTAAATTGACCCATACAAGTCTGTAACTCTGACAGTGTACAAATGGAATCAAATGAACCCCAACAGGTGCATTTGGTTCAATATGTACACTGTCAGAGTTGGGGGAGACCTTGACATTTTAAAGTTTACGAAACAGTGCTCTAATGCCTCATTCACATACAGAGAAGCCAAGCTAATGGTTTGCTTGGTAATTCAATGTAATCTCTATGCAAACCAGCTTTTAAAATTTCCAAGCTGGAAAAAAAGCTTGGACATTTTTAAAGCTGGTTTGCATAGTTACATTGAATTACCAAGCAAACCATTAGCTTGGCTTCTCTCAGTGTGAATGCAGCATAAGTCACTAAGTCAAGAGTTTGTTCATAGTGGGATACATTTCATCCATATGAAGCTCTGGAGAGACCTCCTCTACCTTCTGCAGCTCCTCTGGGCCGCTGCTCTTCTGTTGGTCCTGGTAAAAACAGGTAGGAATGGGACGATATGAACATTTCATGTCACGATTATTGTGACCAAAGAAATTGCGATTTACAATATCATCGCGATAATCCAAATATCCCCAACATTAACAACCATGGTGCCAAACTCGTTCAGTAACGAGTTAAGGCCACTAGGTGTCACCATGCCAAAAGGAGTTGTCTCGTCCCTGGACGAATCAAGAAGGGTTAACTGTACGTGCTGCTGCCTGCTCTCTGAATGACCCGAGTCCATACGTCACCCCGTAGCAGAGAGAGAGAGAGGGAGAGAGGATTTTAGTTTTGCGAGCGTTTGTAAACAAAGGGATTATCTTCCTCAATCGTCAGTGGACACCCACGTGCACACGCACGAAGCTTCCGAGGCTCTTCAAAATAAAGCGTGAGTGAACAGCGGCAGCAGCAACAGCTAGAAATGTTATAAACCTGAGCAGCCCATGTGTTAACCTTGGGCGGAACATTCGCCAACAAATAGCCAATCTACAAGCTCATAACAAAAGGTTATGAACTACCGGTACTGTTAATAAAGCATTGAATCAATCAAAGAAAAGAAAGAAAAAGAAACACAGGATATAAACAGGTCAAAAATAAAAAAGAATATGGTAAAAAAAAAATGAAATACAGAGAAAATACCCCATCTACAAGCACACTGTGAGCTTACCAAAAAGCTAATAAAAGTAATGGATAAAATAATCATTTAATCGATAGTTGCAGCCCTGCCCGAGACTCACCGCAGGGTCAAAGTTGGGTGGACCCGAGGCAGCGGTGGCGGGGTCACCCTCCCGGCACATCTGCAGTTCGTCAATCTTGAACTCAAGCTCCTCCCTCTCCGTCTGGAACTCCTCCCTGGTCCTCTGGAGCTCCGCCTCCAGCTCAGCCTTCACGTTAGTCAGCAGAGTGAGCTCGTCCTGGAGCATGGTGTTCTGGGCCTGAAGCCATGGAAGCCATTAGGAAATATGCTTGATAATCATAAAAGTAATCGATTCCAATCGAAGTGAATATGGCAGATCTACAAGCTCACTAATCTCCCTGACTCTGATACCAGCCCATTTCTCTCCCTCTCTTGGCTGACACTCTGGGATGTCTTATATCGATCATTTTCTCCAAATCAATCAATCAATTTTGAGAAGTAGTGAAAATAGACTACAAATAAATCTACAAAGCTCACCACAGAACACTTGTAGATTGGTTATGTTTGCACAACACAACAATGAATGACGTATAGGGCTTGAGAGGTTAATCAGACTAATCAATTTAGTTGATTAAAAAAATATAAATAAAATAAATATTTCATGTAGATTAGAAGTAGTAGTACTTGGAATTATAGGAATTTAGCAGGCATTACATTTCGTTTTGGCTCGGTTCCACAGATACAGTACAATATTGTGAAGATAGGAGATCTACAGGCTCAACAGATTGACTATTTTCAGAATTTGGACAACATTTGACCAGTTATGGTTTATCGAGTAGTTTTGATGCAGTAATGGTCTTTCTTTTTTGGTAGGTATTAAAAAGGTGAAACCCACAGGTTGAGAACCACAGGCCTTACCTGGAGGTCCTCCAGGGCCTCCGCGTCCCCTTGGCCCGGCGCTCCCTGGCTGGAGCGGGACAGCTCCAGCATCCTGGCGATGCCAGAGCCCCGCGCGGGATCCTCATCCTCCTCCTGGACGTCCTGCAGGTAGCTGTCTGCACAAACACCATCACCATTTGTTAGTCTCGCGTGGCCAGAGTGACTGTTGACTCTTTGCAAATGCTCCCGTCATACAGGCTGGGGCGACGGAAGTCTGATGATGAGTATCCGGTTTGAGAAGCGATAAAGCGGATGTGAAGCCTCCTCCCCCCACTTCCGCTTCGTTTTTTACAGTTTTGCACATTCATCCTAATAAAATATATAAAAAAAATCGCTGAATATTCAGTGCCGCTGCCTCAAAAGACAACCACAGGTGTGCTAGAATCAGAAAATAATCCTGGTCCATACGGGACCATCCATTTGAAAGATAGAGCTTCTCGCGCCAACCTCGCTCTGCACCACATCGCCCCATAGACAAGCACTAAGTGGTGTTTTTCCATTGTCTCCTAAAGACCAGGAAATACTTTTTCCGGTTACGTGTCATGTGACGTCCAAAGAACCCCGGAAATAAGTGGTGACAGCACCATCCAGCATAAAAAAAGAAAATGGAACTCGGGAAACTCAGGTTTAGTGTGTGTGGAAAAAATGTAATAATGGTTCCAAAGTAGTTATTATTTAAGTTCTTGTTAATACTTTCCATTGGTTCAATTTTATAAAAACCCACAGACACACTCAAACACTGTCACTTTCATAATGTTACTAAAAACCGAAAATAGCAATACTGTATAGGGCATTATTTTACGGGAAAAAAGTTATATAGGTAGATAGGTTTGTCTACTCTGACAGCAGCAATATACAGTATGACTATATCAAACTGGGGGCCTTGAAATGCAGAAATGTTGAGAATCGCTGGTTTATATTTGCGTAATTGTACAAGGGTTGGTGGAAGCGGATTAGGAAGCGCTGCATGCAGTGCACAGGAGGGGAGCCGAGCACTTCACAACGAAGTGAACGTAGGCGAGAGAGAGATTACAATCAATGCATCACAACAAAACATTGTGGCATTTAAGCCTTTGTAAAAAGGCACTGTGGCAGCAGATTAAAGAGTGGAAAAGCAGGATTTACCACTGATTTCATCAGCAACCGACAAACATTCAATGAGTAAGATTACAGTACTCCTTAAAACAGGCAGTACACCCAAAAAGCAAATTCCAAAGCTCAACTAAAATGTCATCTTGGTGACAGTCCTATAATCGTCATATTTTAGTTTATAGTTAAAGGTTTAACTGCTTGAACACATTGATCCTCTGACCCCCGCCCCTATAATGGAAACAAGCTTTGGCTTTTTTGTGTATAACCCACACTGGCGTTTTTATAAATAGTGACATTATTGTGATTTGTTTTAGACTGCCAATAAAATATTCTAATCAACTCTCCTTTCTCTGAAATACTGCATGATTATACTGAGCTTTATTCCATTATGTATTGTATTGTTACATGTATTACTGAAGCCACTGGGGATTTTTTGTGTACTCCTTTTAGCATAACATAATAATCATGTTAATAAAGTATTCAATATGACAATCTGACAAATAGCACAAATAACTAACTAACTACAAGCTGTGAGTTGGTAGAGCGGTTGTTTCTGTAATTTATTAAATCATTAAACCAGCATTATGCACCTTGTGTCTAACCTCATGTACATACTGCACGTGCTGGTTTATGCCATGTGTACAGTATATACGGCATGTAGGTACACAGTATAATGTAGACATGTTTTTATTCTTTATCGTTTGATTTTTCTCCTTGCACTACCTGCCCTGTGGCCTTGCGGTTAGAGTGTCGACCCTGAGATTGGGAGGTCGGGGTTCGATCTCCGGCCGGGTCATACCAAAGACTTTACAAATGGACCCAATGCCTCTCCGCTCACTCAGCATCAAGGATTGGATTGGGGAAGTCCCTGTGATACTAGCGTCATGTCCAGGGGGTGTACTTGTACATCAAGCTGCCTCACGCTACAGAAACAGGAGATAGCCTCCTGCCCTATGGGCCTGATGTGCCCGGCAAGGCTTAGTTACTCCCTGCCCCCTGCTTTTCTTTCTCTACTTTCTGAAAACAACAAAACCAATGATGGAGCTTTGCACAAAAACAACCTTCACCCATTTCTTTACAAAAACTGATTTTCCTTGAGGACTAATTGTCAATGAAATAATTGCAATTACCGATTGAATTGCGTTTTTGCCATTGAACATTGGAACATGTAAACTAGAAATGTTGACTGACATACATTATTTAATAACTTTATACTAAAATCAAACATTAATAGTGGATTTAAAAGTTCACAACGTATTGCATTGTGTTGTGAACTTGTAGATCTGCTATTTCCAATAGTTTTTTACATGTTTGAAACTATGTGAACATTTATCAACATGGAAAAGATTATGACGATTTACGTAAAATAATCGCGATTAACTCAAATAGGTGTAATTAGGTTGTGTAGTAATTGTGACAGTGGCTACTGCCTATGGCAGGGGTCTGGGAGCCCTGGGGGGTCTCCAGAGTTACTACAGTGGGTCCGCCAAATCTTTGTGATAGGATAATTATTATTTTAAATTTTAAATTTTAACCCTCACATCCCTATTCTGCAGATCTAAAAGCTCTCAACGCCTCACGCCGCAAGGCGTTGAGAGCTTGTAGATCGGCTATTATAGGTTGGCAAATAGGTTTGGTGTAGAGGTTAAAGAGTGGAAAAGCAGGATTTACCACTGATTTCATCAGCAACCGACAAACATTCAATGAGTAAGATTACAGTACTCCTTAAAACAGGCAGTACACCCAAAAAGCAAATTCCAAAGCTCAACTAAAATGTCATCTTGGTGACAGTCCTATAATCGTCATATTTTAGTTTATAGTTAAAGGTTTAACTGCTTGAACACATTGATCCTCTGACCCCCGCCCCTATAATGGAAACAAGCTTTGGCTTTTTTGTGTATAACCCACACTGGCGTTTTTATAAATAGTGACATTATTGTGATTTGTTTTAGACTGCCAATAAAATATTCTAATCAACTCTCCTTTCTCTGAAATACTGCATGATTATACTGAGCTTTATTCCATTATGTATTGTATTGTTACATGTATTACTGAAGCCACTGGGGATTTTTTGTGTACTCCTTTTAGCATAACATAATAATCATGTTAATAAAGTATTCAATATGACAATCTGACAAATAGCACAAATAACTAACTAACTACAAGCTGTGAGTTGGTAGAGCGGTTGTTTCTGTAATTTATTAAATCATTAAACCAGCATTATGCACCTTGTGTCTAACCTCATGTACATACTGCACGTGCTGGTTTATGCCATGTGTACAGTATATACGGCATGTAGGTACACAGTATAATGTAGACATGTTTTTATTCTTTATCGTTTGATTTTTCTCCTTGCACTACCTGCCCTGTGGCCTTGCGGTTAGAGTGTCGACCCTGAGATTGGGAGGTCGGGGTTCGATCTCCGGCCGGGTCATACCAAAGACTTTACAAATGGACCCAATGCCTCTCCGCTCACTCAGCATCAAGGATTGGATTGGGGAAGTCCCTGTGATACTAGCGTCATGTCCAGGGGGTGTACTTGTACATCAAGCTGCCTCACGCTACAGAAACAGGAGATAGCCTCCTGCCCTATGGGCCTGATGTGCCCGGCAAGGCTTAGTTACTCCCTGCCCCCTGCTTTTCTTTCTCTACTTTCTGAAAACAACAAAACCAATGATGGAGCTTTGCACAAAAACAACCTTCACCCATTTCTTTACAAAAACTGATTTTCCTTGAGGACTAATTGTCAATGAAATAATTGCAATTACCGATTGAATTGCGTTTTTGCCATTGAACATTGGAACATGTAAACTAGAAATGTTGACTGACATACATTATTTAATAACTTTATACTAAAATCAAACATTAATAGTGGATTTAAAAGTTCACAACGTATTGCATTGTGTTGTGAACTTGTAGATCTGCTATTTCCAATAGTTTTTTACATGTTTGAAACTATGTGAACATTTATCAACATGGAAAAGATTATGAGGATTTACGTAAAATAATCGCGATTAACTCAAATAGGTGTAATTAGGTTGTGTAGTAATTGTGACAGTGGCTACTGCCTATGGCAGGGGTCTGGGAGCCCTGGGGGGTCTCCAGAGTTACTACAGTGGGTCCGCCAAATCTTTGTGATAGGATAATTATTATTTTAAATTTTAAATTTTAACCCTCACATCCCTATTCTGCAGATCTAAAAGCTCTCAACGCCTCACGCCGCAAGGCGTTGAGAGCTTGTAGATCGGCTATTATAGGTTGGCAAATAGGTTTGGTGTAGAGGTTAAAAAACGATTTACCCGTATTTTCCGGACTATAAGGCGCACCGGACTATAAGGCGCATTGTCCATGAATGGTCTATTTTCGAACTGTTTTCATATATAAGGCGCACCGGACTATAAGGCGCACATAATAGACGCTACCGTTGCGTTATGCATCCAACAGATGGAGCTGTGCTAAAGGGAATGTCAATGTCAATGAATGATCCATGTATAAGGCGCACTGGACTATAAGGCGCACTGTAGTTTTTTGAGAAAATTAAAGGCTTTTAAGTGCGCCTTATAGTCCAGAAAATACGGTAAGTGGTTAAATGTCTGAAAACAACACATTAACACAAATTCAACATATAGACTGATGACAGTGCTGCCAAACAAGTTTATGAATCTATGGAAATCTGCAACACAATTTTATACAATGTGTAGTGGGGGTCCCTGCTTCATCTCTCTCTCAACTAAGGGGTCCTTGGCCTGAAAACGTTGAAGACCCGTGGCCTACGGCATACCTTTGAGAGCCAGCTGCTCGGTCAGCTCGTCGTGGAGCAGCAGGAGTCTCTCCCGCTCCACCTCGCAGTCCTCCTCCAGGGCCCTCATCTCCTCGTCGTGCTGCAGCCTGCTCTGGGCCAGCTCCTCCCGAAGGTTTTCCACCTCCTGCTGGGCTAAAGTCAGCTCCTGCTGGTGGCTCTCCTGGAGCTCACACACCTCTTTGGACTTGCCTGTTATACCCGGATGCAACAGTTAATCAAACTAATCCATTTAATCGATAATAAAAACAATATTTATCTGCAAGCTCACAACACGTCACATTACGACGCGTGTTGAGCTCGTAGATCGGCTATTTTCATTACAACGAAGTATAAAATAGGGCTTAAGTGGTTAAAAATCACACTACATTATTCATATTTTAGAATTTCTTTGCATCGATTTGTGGATAAATCCAAAATAAATTTAACAAATTATTAAAAATGCGCTTCTCGATCATTCGAGTAATGGAAAAAGGTAATTGATTGTATAATCGCAAAAACAAAATTGACAAGTTACAACCCTATTACTTGCCTTCCTGGATCAGTTCCAGTTGAGCCCGCAGGCTCTGTAGCTTGGCTTCTAGACAGTGTCTCTGTCCTTCCTCTGAACTCTCAGCCCCGTCGTCATCATCGTCGGTACGTTGGCTTTGGTTTGACGGCCTCTTCTCTCTCTCGCTGGCCTCCTCCCTGTCTCTCTGCTCTCGCTCCGTCAGCAGGTTCTGGAAGCGTGCCACCTCGTCCTGGTGTCTGATGTTGGATTCTTCGATGCTGCTCTCCAAAGCTCTGATCTTTCTTTGGTGGTCCTCTTTGACAGAGTCCAACTCTGCCTGAAGCGCGGCCAAGTCCTGTTCACAACACAAATGATAGATGTGAGGTTTACTAGGGTTGGGATCCGGAACCCGAGGAACTGGCCCTAACATTGAGGAAACCTGGAATGGGTTCCATCACATTTGGGACAGTTTCCAGAACCCGTTTCACTACACTGTCAGAACTGGTATGTGGACTTCACGTCTTGACTGCAATACCATTACAATACCGATGGTTCTCACACTTTTTTATTTCAAGGACCACAATAACTTGGAGAGCTTTTAAGTTATGGCGTTCAAATGTAACCAACCGTGAGTGGCTTATTGTCTGCATCGGCTGAGAACGATGGCGTAATAGGCGTATATCTATTTTTCAATGTGCTAGACCCAGTACTTAAAGGAGTGGACTACTTCACCCCCAAAATGACTTTTTTTCTTTTTTTGTATTTGTCGCATTCCTAAGACAAGAAAGAAAGGAAAAAGAAAAGACTAGAGAAAAAGTAATCTTGGGGGTGAACTACTCCTTTAAGTTAGTTCCCCACTCTTACACCGAGTTGGGCTGTGCCCGGGATCAAACCCACGAGCTTGAGTCTTTGGGTCAAAAGGTGAGTCCGACTGAGCAACCCAGGAACGAATTAGGAGTACTTCAGTCATTAGCCACTTATGCTCTATATAGTATATACTTTATTGTATGATGAATCACGAAAATAACAATCTCAGGCGTTGTGAGCTTTTATCTGCTATTTTTGAAAAACATTTACCACTTGAACCCATTGTGACATTTTAGTCAACATGTGTGCAACTAAATGCCATTTGTTGGGGAGTAGCAGAGACATAAAGACAAATAAAATCAGTTATTCGTTCTAGTTATTCACAGACAACTAATACATAATACATGTATCTGACATTTGAGGAAGTATTAAAGATGTTTATGATGTGCATGTAAAGGGGGTTCATTTCACCTTGGCCTGCAGCTTGTTCCTCTCCAGTTCTTTACGAGACAATACCAGGCTTTGTTGGGTCTCCGCCTTCTCCAGGAGCAACGCATCCATTCTCTCTGTCAGCTCCTGTTAGGTGTCAGACACACACACACCAAACAAGGAACAAGGATGTTGGCTGAGTAATATTTACGGTTGTATAACAGCTGTGGAGAAGTGTTGCGTGAATCTTGTTGACTGTTGACTTGATTCACACAATTTTCAAAAAAGAAAAAAAAGAAAATCAGAAATGGGATTTCAAAATTTATATTTTAAAGTATACTTTAACAAATGGAAATAACAAACAGATGATAGCTCCCTTTCTTAGCAGGTGTAGTTCCAGACTCTATATAGCATTCTGAGATTGTCTGGCCACGTGTACAAGACTATGTGAATCTAGAATGTACAAACCTGTATCAGAATGGAGTCTTCTGAACTGCTGTTGCTGCTTTTCACTTGTTGCTTGAGTCTTTCAACTTCCTTTTCAAAATCTAAACAAAAAGAGATTTGAAGTACACAGGTAGCAAGAGCCATGCTGCAAGTGACTCACACTCACACTCACACTCACACACACACACACACACACACACACACACACACACACACACACACACACACACACACACACACACACACACACACACACACACCATGTATTTACCTGCACATTTGGACTTCATTTTCTGCATGGCAGCCATCTGCTTCTTGGTAAACTTAATCAGGTCCTCTTTGGACAGTGTATCCAGCTACGAGAGCAAGCAAAATACTAAATAAATATAAATAATTGGCAACAACAACAGTAATAGGTAGGGTTTTTATTATTTGCATTGTCTGTTGTATGTAAGACGATGGTTCAATTGGTACCTTGGACTTTGATGCACCTGCTGGGGGTGAGGCCACCGACTCCGGCCCACTGGTACCGGGGTCCTGTTAACCACAAATGAACTATTCTGTTATACCAAAGATAACTACATATGAAATATATTGTTAAGGTCTTTGCACACTGCTGCGTTTTTCGGGCCGAATATCGGAGTGAATTTCGGAGCGCGCAAATAAAAAAATCAACCTCACGTTATCTCAGTCACATTTGCACAGTGCCGCCCGTTTCGTGCACCACTCGGTCCCTTGCTCTCTCTATCTCTCTCTCTCTCCTTGCCCTGAAAAACGCATTTCGCAACGAAAAACGCAGCAGTGTGTAGACCAAAGACAACCACATATGAATTTCACATGTGGTTTTCTTTGGTGTAAGAGAGTATATTTCAGAAATATACTCTTACACCAAAGACAACCACATACACTATTGATGAATAAACTGTAGCACTGTTCCTCAATGTTACACCAAAGACAACCACATAGACTAGGGGTCTTCAAAGTTTTTCAGCCCAAGGACCCCTTAGCCGAGCGAGAGAGGATGTCCCTGCCACACTGCATATTGGATTCATGTTAAATGTGTATTTTCAGACATTTAACGAGTTAAACCCTCAACTCGACCTTTGGCTCTGTACATGGTGTGCTCTTTTTCCCCCATAGACCAAACCTCTTTGCCGAAAACAGCCGATCTACAAGCTCAAGCTCTTATTATCCTCTTTCTATCTGCCAAGCTTTTGTTTCATAAAAGTCCATCGTATACTTTAATGTGAAAATGTGTGAACTATTCCTTTAAGCTAAAACAACTATCTTTCTTTAGAGTGTTCCTTGAGCACTGCTGGCCAATCAGAGAAAGGAGGGCCGCTGCTGGTAGAATGATATATAGAGTTGCAGATAAGGGGTCCTTCAGAGATCTCTCCGGAGTGCAGCTGAAACTTGTTGGTTTCAGTTGGACGCTGTCTAGTAGCTTGCTGTGGATGCAACTTTATGTTGTGAAATATCAGGCTTGTATTCTGTTTACTTTCATGCATTTGCTGTTCATATGTTTATATATATTCATGTGGGGAATCTACCCTGTGTAATCATTAAACTATGCTGAGGTTTAATAGCTGAACTGTGCTCCTGTGTAAACGTCTCATAACTGGACTATTTAGGATATAGGACGACGCATCAACTTGTTATGAGCTACTTTCTGTCAATATATTCCATGCAGGTGATAATTTTGAGTTTGGAAGCGCTCGTTGGAAAGCACTCAGCGGACCACCTGTTTCGAAATTTCACATACGGTAATACAGGAAGCAGCAGGACATGAAAACAACCGCTTCCAAAGTCAAACTCCAACACTTCACCACAATCACCTGCACGGGAATTAGCAGAAAGTAGCTCAAAACTTGGCAGATAGATACAAAGAGGATAATCCAAGCTTTCCGTACAGTTGTAATGTTGGTGGTGCCAGATATTAGAAATAGCATCTAAGAGTGTTCCACTCCATTGTATACCCTAAGCCTGTCATTGTGTCATATATACACAGTTGACAAGTAGCATGGCACACATATAATAAAAAATAAAGGTTAAAATGAAATATTCAAATTTCAAAAGATGATAATAACAAGAGCATTTTATTTATTTTTTATTAGGCTACCTGTCTATTAACAGTAGTTTCAAGAGAATGTAGCTTAAACTAGGACACAGCCAGAGGTAATGACATTCTTCATATTGTGGGTGTTGCATTTCTGTTATTGTATGCCAGCGTGGACACAGACAGAAGGTTAACAGTTAACACACATGGCACACACAGGCTTGTGTACACACAAAGTTATGGTCACTTTATTCTCATGTTATTGTTTCGTAGATTTGTTTTTCTACACCACACATGATGTACATAATGTATACGTATGAGATACTTAAATGGTTTCCTGTGGAAATAAGCTTATCTTTTCTAGGATCTCCTTTTAGTAGACCTTGTACCAGTGAACTGTACCGTCATGAAACAGTACCTTTTCCTATGCAAACTTCTAATAAAGTCTTCAATCAATCAAACGTTCATTGTTTAAATCTATATAATTTAGATAGCAGGAGACAGATGCTCTATTATAAGTTTAGGTACATACTTGGTAGTTTCTTTGAGGCAATGTTACTGCTCTCTCTGCACTCTATTAATGTGTCTATTTACATTGTTTATTGTCGTTTAAATAAAGTGTTCTTCATTTTATCTGCTATCAGTCAATGACATGAAATGTTGTATATGAAAGCAATTCACCTGGAAAGACATTACAACACAGCAGCACTATATTATTATTATTATTATTATTATTCCAGTTTATAATGTAAATAGCTCTAATACATGGACCATTTCCGTACTGTGTGAGTTGGCTCATCATAGAGCTAATGCTACAGAATTCTGTGTTTATTTATTTACCTCCATTTTTTTGGTGGTTCAGTCAGTTCTGGTCAGTTGTCAGGTGAGCCCAGGAAGAATAAAAGCGTCGTGCCGTCTAAAGTAAGTAATTATACAAACGATAATGTTGGTTTTAAGCTGAGCCTTTCACACTAAACATGAAAACATTCTTCTTCTTCTATTCGGGTTTATTGGCGGATGGCAAACAAACATGTGCATTACCGCCTCCTACTGATTTCTTCGGACTACTAGTCCAATGTCCCGATTTTGTGCATCTCTGTACAAATTATAAACAGTGTCCACCCATAGTGATCTCACTCAATATATACATTGTCCACTCAGCGACCCAGACCTTGAGTCTGAGCCTCCATGAATTCTTCTCTCAACACACTATCAAGATCCTCTCCAGTGACGTCCACAACATTTAGGAATCGTTTTGCTGCTGTCAACACCATTTTTATCCTCTCGGATTTTCCCTTTATTTCCACCGCACAATTGATTACCATCGCTATGAAAGCAAGGAATCTTGTCTTTTCCATACTGATATTGTTGTTCACTTTTTCCTCCTGTTCTCGTTTTCCCTCCTCCTTCTTTTCTTTGTGTCCCTCAACTCTTTTTACTGCTTCAGCGTATGACACTCCTCTCTCTGTTCTCATCTTGTGTATCTTCACTTCCTTGACGGTCTTAGGGCACTTCGCTGATCCTGCATAATGTTCTCCTCCACAATGCAAACACTGTGCTGCTTGTTCATTCTCCTTACATTCTTCTTTACAATTCTCTTTCCCACACCTCCCACATATTTTGTTTCCCCTACATACGGCTGCGACATGCCCGTACTGTTGACAGCAATAGCATCTCAAAGGTGCTCTCTCGTAAGGCCTGACACGGTAACTCATATACTCCACATATATTCGTTCTGGCATCTCCCCATCAAATGTCACACACACTGACTTACTCAACTCCCGTTTTCCATCATTAAACCTTGTCAACCTCCTTACTTCACAGACTCCCTCCACTTCTAGCAGTTGCTCAGGTTTCACTGATAGTGGCACACCACTTATCACCCCCCTCGTTCGCTTTCCCTCTAGAACGAAAACATCCACTGGGCACTTATTAAAGGACACAATCCTCATTGCTTTATTAGCCTGCTCTCTGTCTTCACACTCCACAATCACAAGTCCACTCCTGGTGATCCTTACTGATTTTACCTTGCCCACTTTTCTTTCCACAAACTTTCCTACCGCTTGAGCGTCACTAAAAATCCTGTCCGTTTGCTTCTCCGCTCTTATCCCGATCACAATAGACTCTTTTTCTTCTTCACTTTCTGACGTCTCGGTCTGTTCATCTTTCTTTCTTTTCTTTTCATTTCCATGCCCTCTCAAATTCAAATCCTCCAAATCATTTCTCTCCTTTTCCTTTTCCTCCTCCGACTCTGCCATCTCTTCCTCACTGCTCCACGCCTTCGTGATCTTGCCTACAGCTGCCATGGCTCCACTCCGCCTCCACGGACACCGACACACAAACAATCCACCATGCGTTCCCCTCCTCGCTGAATCGTCCCTCGTCAGTGCGCCATCATTCCTCCTCCACATGAAAACATCCTCCTCTGTTTGGGTTTAGAAAGCTGCCACGGACCACTTCCGCATTCGTCGGACTACAACGTGACGTCAGGCTGAAAGCCGGGATTCGTGCGTAAATCCAGATCCACAAGTAAATCCAGATCCACAAGCTCACAACCATAAAAAGCGACGCGTTGTGAGCTTGTGGATCTGCTATTTTTATTACACGACACCGTCGTGCGACTGAACATAAATTAGGCTTAGAAACGCATGAGATTACAGCGTCTCAATAAAGACGCATTTGTTACTTTCTTTGCTTTCTTTTATTTTTTAGTCTTTTATATGAATATTTGAATACAAATTTAATTTTTTTAAATCTGATAATTAAATTCTGTTTTAGATGTCTGTTTTACAATTACTCCTCCATAAATAATAGCTTTAATTAAGACAACAAAAATAAAATGAATATAATTCATTCATTCCACTACTGGGTATAAGGCTACTGTAGTCGGGGATCCACATGCCCAAAAGCTCAAGGAATAGGGTTGAACCTGTGATGTTCTGCCGCACTTTTTATTTCTGTTTTATCTATTAGTTTGGTCATTAAGGTCCACAGAAACAGAGGCCTGCTCTGCCGGAAACGTCGCGAAAAAAAGTTATGGCCATTTGTATATTCACTGTCCCATTGACTCCACTAGAAATATTCAAAAAAGGAAAAAAAATCTGCTTTAAGTAGCATGTGAGGGGTCAAACAACAGGTTCTTCATCATTCTGAATCCATTGCAAGCATTTGTTTTGCATGAAAAACATTCCTTGGGCAAAATGTTGGCCCGTAAAAGCTGTGAAAAGTGATGAGTCATCACTTTTTTTCCACTTTTCACAGTTTTTGCGGGCCAATATTTTGCCCAAGGAATGTTTTTCATGCGAAACAAATGCTTGCAATGGATTCAGAATGATGAAGAACCCCTAGTTTGACCCCTCACATGCTACTTAAAGCAGATTTCTTTTTCTTTTTTGAATATTTCTAGTGGAGTCAATGGGACAGTGAATATACAAATGGCCATAACTTTTTTTCGCGATGTTTCTGGCAGAGCAGGCCTCTCATTCTGTGGACCTTAATGACCGAACTAATAGATAAAACAGAAATAAAAAGTGCGGCAGAACATCACAGGTCCTCTCCCATTTTGATGACTGGATCCCCGGCTACTGACACATAAGTGGAGAATTTCTGAATTTCAAATCACATACAAATAAATTCATTGTCAGAGCCATACAGTTTAATCACCTTCAACCTGCTAGATGTCCAAGTTTTGGACAAGAAATGATTTATCATCATCTTTCAATTCTCAGAAAGCACACCATACCAGCACACCACAGCCACAACCATCAAGCCAACTCTGGTCTACATTGCTTCTTAAAAATATCAGTCAAGGACCCACAAATTGATATGCATTTGGCCACAAGATTCAAGATTCAATACTTTATTGCCATGTCAACAGAGTTGATTGGAATTTGTTTTAGTGCAGCTCTTTAAAACATACATAGAACATACATATAGACAGACAACACGGGTGGGAACTGGGAATGCAAAAGATACAAAAGTACAAAAATAGATTCAGTTCATACAAAAGTACAAAAATAGATTCAGTTCATCAATGCAAAATCTATATAAATAAGAGAAATAAATAACAATTCATTAATCATGTGAAGCTTGTAAAGTGTGTATAAAAGAAGGATCCGCGTTCAAGAGGCGGACAGCTTCAGGATAGGTACTGAACTCCATCTGAAAATAGCACTGAACTCCATCTGAAAATATTTTGTTCCAAAACGTTCAGATTTTTTAGAATTTTTCAAAAATACCAGATCTACAGTGCAGTGGGAAAAATGGAAGCATATAATTGTTAAACGTATTCTGATGCTACTGTATATTAAAGCGGCACTGTGTATCTTGTTTTAATAAATGTGATTCAATGTATCCCCAGGGCAAGCAGGTAGATCAATGGCTAATTAAATAAGTCTGGACTTGCACAGTTACCGTGCAAGCTTTAACTTCAACTTTGCTGCTAGGGACCCCTGGAACCCACTCAATGACCACAGACCCCACTTTGAGAACCAGTGCTCTACCTCACGACCTCCCATATCAGCACTGTTTGAAACAGTTGGTTCAGGCAAGGCAGTCCTGAGCAGTAGACCGTAGCAGCCTCCAACGTATCCAATGGACCAAGCACTCGAGCAGATGTGTGGGGGCCAGAGTCTGCTACTTTTATTTCTTCTCACCCAAAGTGTGTCTGGGTAAACAGGCGGTGTCCTACAAAGGACATTCTCATTAAAATAGCGTTAATACATTATTGAGTATCAAACAGAGGAGACTTAAATGACAAATAGCAAAAATAGCAGATATTATTATTTATTTTACTTTTTTTTTACCATAAGTCTCAATGAGATCAGAAATCTCTTAGATATCTGGCCAAGATAGCAGCCATATAAAAACAATGAGAAAACACATTAAAATATAACTTTTATAGGACCACACTGGAAACAATTCCCCAGGACTTTTTTGTGTTATCCTTTTAGCCTAAATGTCTTGCTGTACCTAAATTGCTTACTTAAATTTCGGACAAATAAAGTATTCAAATATACTGTATGTATATGAATCCACAATAAAAACAAAAGCTATTCAATATTTGGTCTCTCAAGAAAAACAATGACATGCCTCCTTCACCGCATGCTTTATGATGCCCTTAAATGAACCAATGGATATAAATGTGTCCAATTTGAGCACGGCACATTGAAATCTGAATTGCAGAATTGTCTTAGCAAATGTACGCCTATAATAACGTGCCCAAACCCAAATAGGGACACCGGCCTTAATGTGGTTAACCACTTACAGTGTAGTAGTTATCTGCTAAAGCCAAACCACCCGTATATGAAATGTCTGTCATAAGCTGTTCTCATAACAAATGTCCTTAGAAGATTCTGATTATCAGAATGCCAGGGTCATGAATGAGCACAGTCTAGTAAACATGACTAAAAGACAGCTTACTTTTATTTACACACAGTAGCTTTTAGAGGTAAAATGTGTTCCCTGTGGATAAGCTAGTATGGCAAACAGTTTATTCTACAATCTACACCCTTCCACCATGTATTTTTTGCTGGTCTTCCAACTGCAGAGAGGGTTTATGAACTTGACGACCAGCCAATAGGCCCACTCAAGCTAAATGATTTGACCTTTTCCCCGGTGTTACACAGAGTAGGCATTTCTCAAGTACTGTATAGCAAAGACGTAATTGCAAAAATACAATATAATACAATCTAAAATAAATTCATCATGCCTGTTGCTAAGGTATGGCAACATGACTTGTGTCTTGCACCCATGCCTTCACGCGCGTTCAAGACACCAGTCATGTTGCCAAACCTTAGCTTTTGCTGAACTGATGCCACTGCATGGCTGTGTCTGTTTTATTTGAGTTTATCTGAGTTATACTCATTACTCCACAGGAAACCCTTTTTATTTTAAAATGGATAATGCCTCAAAGACCTATCCTATCAAGTGGGATTACAAAACTGTGCCCAGGACACCCATGTATGACTCTTGTTGATAAGTTAAAGCACCAGGTGATAACTATTTCCTCAGGGGTGGAAAGTCTGGTGACTCAAGGTTAGGTGAAAAGTTGCTCAACTACACATTTAAAATGTTTTTTAAAACTATGACCATGCTTTAGTTTTTAGTTTTCTTGTGTAGAAGTTGGGCTTGGATGTTGGGTGTGACGCCTCCCTCTGGGATGGTAACTGCCAGAAGTTTGCTTAGCTCCTCGTCGCCAGGAGGATATGTGGTGGTGGGGATTTATGCGAGCCTTATACAGTACATTATAATAAGTAAATGTAATCCCATTAAACTAGAAAACCAAGTTTTGAAAATAGCTGATCTACAAGCTCAGAACGCATCACCATGCAACACGTAGATTGGCTATTTTCCATTATCCGATGTATACAATAGGGTTAAAGCGGTTAAACAGATTTGATGCTATACAATCAGAATCAGAATCAGCTTTATTGTCACATCACACGTTTACAGTAGTGTCTTTGTGCATAGTTACCATCGTATTGTTATTTCTATAGAAAAAAAGAAAGAGGGGGGCAAGGGGGAGTACATTCTGCTAGGGACCCGCAGGAACCCAGCTATTCTTTCAAATTGCTTGAATAAAGACCTGCGCTTTATGGAGTAACACCAAGAGGCAAAATGATTTCTGACTCACCTGTAAAAACCCTCTGGCATATCGACAAGGAAAAGGTCAAGTCAAGACATTTAAGCTTGAGAGTGGGCCTATTAGCTGGTCATCAACCCTCTCTGCTGTTGGAAGGCCGGGACATTACATGGTGGAAGGGAATTAAACGAACTGTGTGCCATAGATCGTTGCTGGCGGGCAGAAATCTTGTACCTCCATATTTCAACTTTTTTATGTTTTATTCGCAAATCAATGCCCTAGTTCATCATTCAAGAGTGTCACACAAAAGTAGTGAAAATAGCCGATCAACCATCACACACAATGCAACGCGTTGTGTGCTTGTAAATCGGATATTTGCATTGCCTTTGACATTTTTATAGAAAGTGGTTGAGTGTGTTTGTGGGTTTTATACATATTGAACCAATGAAAAGCATTAACAAGAACTTGAAGTTGTGACTAAATAATAATATAATAATATAAAGACATGCAAGGTTTCCACTAAAAAGTATACTAAACTGGCTTAGCTAATAGGGCACCCATGATTTACTGCCATAATGTCATCTTACCTTGAAATAACCAATGGCCATGCTGTTAACATGCAGTAGGTTGTGGAATAATGTCTTTATTCATTCTTACGCAGTGGTGGTCTGGTGGATAGTATGTGGAAATTATATTTACTCAAGTACTTTGCTTGAGTACAATCCTGACATACTTTTACTTTATAGAATTATAATTCTACTAGCCTATCCCAAATAATAGGCAAATATTTTAGCTTTTACTGAAATTATTCGGCAGCTTACTTCAGATTTAGATCACAAACTACATTTTATACTTTGACTATTAGAAAATAGCCAATCCACAAGCTCACTGTCTGTGAGACGAGTTGTGAGCTTGCAGGTCTGCTATTTTCATCCTGTCAACGTGGTTGTAGAAATAAGGGAAGAGGAATATGTGTTGGCTTGGAGGAAAGAGAGGGGGGGCGAGAAAGAGAGAGGGAGAGGAGAATGGGGGAGGGAGAGAGAGAAAGAAGAGGGAGGAATGGTCTGGATATACTGTAACTGAATGCACCTCCATCTCCATTTACCGGTAGGTCTGAAATGTGTTTAACGTGGAGCGAGGGACAGACTGAAACAGAAGAGAGAGAGAGAGAAGTGCTGTATACAGTAAACGGATGTGTCCCGTTCCCCTTGATGGTTCCAGTGAGCCTATTCATTACCCCCTGTGAGCCAGTCAGTGTCACCTCACTTTATATGACTGTGAAGCTGTCTGCTCACAGCTGCATACGACCAGCCGAAGAGAAAAACACCAACGAACGGAGGCCGTCTGAAGGCGTGAGGCGAGGAGGGGGTAAGGATGGAGTATGGGGCTGTGATGGATGGCTTTGTTTGACCCAGTATAGCGGAGGAGGAGAGAGTGGTGGGTGCAGGGCAGTGTTGCCAGATTTTCTGTGAGAAATAAGCAACCATGGGTCTGGCTGGGAAAACAAGCCCAAAAGAAGCGACTATAGGCTATTATTTATAGGCATCATGAGCACTTTAAACCTATACTGTATATCTGACATTTTCAAAGAATCGTTATAAAATGTGGAATATTTGGAAGATTTTATAAACATTCTAAGAACGCAGATCTGGACGAATGCATATTAATTTGCGGATCTATCCGTGACATGAAAATATTTGTGAACCACTGGTTTAAATAACGATTAAAAAAAAATGGAAGCAAGCCCAAATAAGCAACTGTACTTTAGAAACAAGCCCCCCCCCCCCACATACACACACAAAACAACCTGCAACTTTACCAAAGCCACTTTACAGAAAAACAAGCCCAAAAGTCGCGTATAAAAAGCAGACATGGCAACACTGGTGGAGGGTGGTGGGCACATGACGTAGGCCTCTTCCAGATAAGACAGTGAGTCGAGTGGGGTGTCGTGGGACGCGAGACCCCCGGAGCGGCGGGGCCGTGTCAGACTGACAGACGTGTCACTAAGGGGTCTCTGTCAGCGCTCCTCTCTGACTGCTGTCAAAAAACACACTCTCCATATTCACGTCATTGTCGGACAGAAACCTTGTATCTCCATATTTAAACCTTTTTGAGCGCATGCTCCAACATCTGGCTTTGTCCGGGACGCGAAGCTTGGCCTACATCTGGCCTACATCTTGGCCAAAAGTTTGTTGTACGCCCAATAATTCTTTATCCCCTTTTTTCTCTTTTTGCACTTCCCTGAGCCAGGCCTAAACCTTACTGCATACCAATAATGTTTTGCTGCAGGGTCATCATAGATGTTTCGCCCCTTATCCCAGACCCAGAACATCTCCTGTTTGGGGGGGGGGGACATTGCACAGGGACATCTCCCTGACACCCCCTGCAGCCCAACTTTAATTTTGTATTATTCTTTATTAGGGACTTCTATGCCTTTATTGATAGGAAATGGGGAGAGAGATGGGGAGTGACACGCAGCAAAGGTCGTCGGGATTCAGGAACAGGATTCAAATTGCATGCAGCCTATAGGGTGCACGGACCACCACCAGTCTGTGGCTCTGACACTCTAGCATCCCACCTCCACCGGGTATACGTCCTCTCCCTCCATTCGCTTTCCTTGCACTCTGCAAACCAGGCCTGCGTATTTTTGCCATCTTTTGTTTGTAGGCAGCTTAGACAGATAGATTCATCATCATCAACTCTTTATTGACAGACACTAGGTCCAATAAGAAGACATACAAAAACACAACATTAAAAACATCATCAGATTGATACCTTTATTATCCCAAGGTGGGAAATCAGTCGCCCAGAGGCAGCTCAGCAGTTTAAGGTTTACAAAGTTACAGAGAAGTATGAAAAAGAAAAAGTACTGTTGTGTACAGTAAAAAAGAGCAAGGCACAATAAAAAGAAGAATATACATAAAGCGTCAAAAACTCATAACATAAATAGCAATACTTAAAGCACAACTTATCAATGCAGTGCCATACAAAAATGTTCAAACAAGTCAGTGCTACACAAGTATCTCACTGCCATGACAAACACAAGCGATAATACTCAATACTACTAACACGACCCAATAGTGCAGAGCCAAACAAAAAGTGTCCATTGGTCAGTTCCACAAAAGAAAAAAAGCTTCCAGTCCCTCCTCCCATCCAGCAAGGTCAACTGGACTTCACGGCTGCAGACCACAGCACCACGTCTGGTCTCATTGTGGTGCTCCAGATTTCCTGTGGGAACTGGAGCTGTCCCACAGTACCCAGATACACTTCCATCTTCCACTCTGCCCCTGGTGTTAACAGCTTCCTTGGAGGGTGGTGATCTCTTGCTGCAGGTTCCCCCTGCCTGAGGAAGTTTGATCCTCTGGGTGACTTTTCTCCAGCACCTAGCTCTGCCAGGACTGCCAGCTTCCTGAGCACTTGGCCACGCCGGCATGGAAGAGGCCCCATGGCGGCATGGCCAAGTGCTCAGGGATCTGGCAGAGCAGAGGCATTTATAGTGAAAGTGGTTAAGTCTGTCCGAAGGTTTTTATGTATATTGAACCAATGAATAGTATTGAAAAGAGCTTGTGAATAATTAATAACTACATTGGAGCTACTGGAACACAAGTTATTTTGTACATTTTCTGAAAAGTAACAGTTGTGGATGATGGGTTTTAGATTAATTCCCATGTATTAATTCCTTAGAAAGTAAACCATTTCCAGAGTGACTTAGCTTCCACCCACAGAGTAAAGCCACAGTGTCAGTTAGAGTCAGAGTCCAAGAAAGAGGCAGCACAATAAGTCCGTTTGAAATAATTGTATTAACAGGATAGTTCAGAAGTTCAACGTACAGTAAGGCAAGTCAATAGTTCACCCATAGTTGCTTTCTGCCCTAATAGACAGTTGACATGATTTTATATAGTTACTGTAAGACAGTAGGATGGGTCCTGTCGTGATGATGTAATATCGTGACCAGTGATCACCTAAAAGGGCTGTGATGACCTTTATCAGTGGACAGAACACAACAGAGTTGTTGACATGATGGTGTAATCTTGTTGTTGACAGCTTCCTGCCGTCACTCCATAAGGCTAAAGATTGTTTACTTAAAAATGGTTTACCAGTTGAATATCAGACACTTTTGTACAGTGTCAAGGCTGTTGGAATAACAATGTTAGAATAACATAGGGACAAACAGCAAATTAATAAATGATCTGTCATGTACAGTAGTTTGACCTTAAAGTGATAGTTCACCTATTTTTGACATGAAGCTGTGTGAAATACTTGCCATTAAAATAGTGGTTACAAATGTATTAATCCATTACCAGAGTCCCGTGGTCAGAGTTCTGGTTAGTTTTAGATGATATATAAAGTAGTTCCGGTGATTTGGCAGGGGCTCATGGCCCAATCATTAAAAATAGATGAATCCACAAAACTAGCGTAATTTGTATTGTTGACCTATTTCTACCAAATAGACCAACTTTCGTTCAACTTTGACCCCTCTGTCACAAGGTACTATTTTTTGTGTCCAGTATCACTACGCCGCTGCAACATATTTCCCCAAAACAAGGTGCTTTGCAGTCAGCTGATCAGAACGAAACCTCGCTCTATATGGTAGAAATAGGCCAACAATACAAATTACGCTAGTTTTGTGGATTAATCTATTTTCAATGATTGGGCCACGCCAAATGGCCCCACCCCATTTGAACTACTTAATATTCATCTGAAACTGACCAGAACTCTGTCCACGGGACTCTGGTAATCAATTAACACATTTTTAACCACTGTTTTAAATGGCAAGTATTTCACACAGCTTTATGTCAAAAATAGGTGAACTATCACTTTAAGACAAAATTGGTACAATAATATTAACCAAACTTTTCCAACAGTGGACATACAAGGTCTCCTTTTCACCCGACAGCCACAATATGCAGCAGATACTGTAGGACTGGGAGCTGAGTGGAATCCACAAGCACTCTGCCGACCGGAGTGCTTCAACTGAGACGCTGACAGGCCCGGTGTCAACAACTACAGGCAAGAAAAACACACAAAACTCCTCTCATAAAAGACAAAAAAGACACTTGTATACAGCAGCATGAGACAGTTATATTTGAGGGTTAGCTTTCTTCTACCACCTGTGCCCCAGTAGAACAATCTCACAGTGAACGTTCTGTGCACACACACACACACACACACACACACACACACACACACACACACACACACACACACACACACACACACACACACACACACACACACACACACACACACACACACACACACACACACACACACCATGCACAGAGCACAAATAAACTTGTCATGTGAAGTCAAAAGGTTCTCGACTCCCTATATGCCCACTGCCCAGTCTCAAAACTGACCTAAAATAATTCTTTAAAATACAAGTGAACATACCGGTAGTTCTACTCCTTTATCATGCTAGTACAATCCTCTTCCCCACCCCCACCCATCCTTTCTCTGTAAACATTATCTGATCTACTGAGCCTTTATTCCAAAATGTTTTGTAGTAGGCCCTAGGCTATATTTGTATTTTGGGTCTTTTTGTTGTACTACCTGTACTGTGAGTATTCAATAAATCAAGTCAGTTTTCTTTGTGTAGCACATTTCATGCAGAGGTTAACTCAATGCCATCCACAAATATAGTAGCGAAACACACCAAACTAGCAAAGATATACAGAGACCACCTGACCCTCCCACCGCACACACACAAAATTAATTTAAACTGACATTGCACAGCACTGGTGCTCAATGTTGGGGGTCTGGGGACTAGCAGTGGTCCAAATGGACCCTTACAGGCAGGGGCGTAGCCAAGGGTGGGCCTGGATAGGCCTAGGCCCACCCATTTCGTTTTTGTGCCCATCCAAAAAGAACTAAAACATTTGCGGCACGATGCACGGCTGTCGGCTATCTAGGAAGTAAAGAAAGACACCACAGTTTGATTTGATCATAGCTCAGTCAGTTATGAAGCGATTTCTAAAATTAAAACGTGTCCATATTGCTTGGGAAGTCGAGCTTGTCCAAATAGCCGATGTACAAGCTCGCATCTGTGCCCACCCACATTGTGCCGCTCCTATAGCCAGTTGGTAAATCCTGGCTACGCCCTTGCTTACAGGTCTATAACTCAAAGCTAAATGAACACAGCGTTTCAAGCCTTTATTTGATAGTTTGGAGACAGACAGGAAATGGCAGAACAGAGAGATGGATACGGAAAAGGAGCAGCAACGGCCAGTGGTGGCCTCAAAAGGTTATCGCGCTTGTTGCCGGAAATTTCCCCGGGTTCGATTCCCTGGACGGACGGGGGAAAAAAATTATCTGGGGGTGGTAAAGTGATTGGCCACCACACGCCCCTCCTCCCCCAACACAGCTGAAGTGCCCCTGAGCAAGAAACTAAACTCCATAGTACTCCAATGTGCATGCGAAGAAGCCTTGCAATTGAATTTCTGGAGTGTCACTACTTTTCCCAATTTCTTTTGTGGTCTTTTAAACCCAATAACCCCTCTTTAATCAAAACATGCCATCTCGTGGATCACAGGTAGACAGTACAAAGCATGCTGCGTTTAAATGTAAATTCCCTAATTAAAACACATTCAGTTCCACGGTCTGACTCATTCTAACGAGATCCACTTGTCTCTTATGTCTAATTAGTTGCGCCACGACACATTTATTAAACTATTTAATGAGACTGTCTTCTGTGTATGTTCGATGATGTACAGTATGTGCTGTCTGTCATGCTGTCAGCAACACACTGTATAATCACCAGTAAGACTCCCTAATCGGGAGATAAGCGACCGCCAGGTCACATGTACACAAAGAGGGCTGTAACTGCCATTGCTTCCTAGTTGTGTGGGCAATGTATAGTTTTGTGTGATTTTAGGGCAAAAATTGTAGGAGCAGTGTCCACAAATGTGTTTTGCAAGAATGGGCCTCATGGTGGCGCTAGAAGAGGGCCATGTGACAAATGAGGGGTGGGGTGTCCGCGTTGCCTTGGCGGACAAATAGGTACCGGCCCAATCATCAAAGCACAACACAACGTTATATGAGACTTCATTATATTGCAATTTTCTCTTCTTTTATTAAACCATGTTTAATTTAAAGGACCTCCAGCTTGATATATGCATTAGTCCAGAGAAATGGTGCATGTTCTAATGAGCATTAGTGAGGACCAATTATATGAAGGAAAGGTTGAAAATGGCTGAAGTGCTTCTTTTAATGTCTTCTGATTCAACAAGTGAATTGACGTGTTCTCTAGTGCTCTCCAGTCAAAGTCAACAAGCCCAAAATCGCTTATGGCAACAGACATGGCAGCCCTGAATGTCGACACAGTGTGATAGTTCAGGCACACAATCAGGCAGCCCTGAAGTGGCTTTGAGGGCCCCACTGGGAGGACAGGCTCCAATCAAAGTCAGGGGCCAACTCACACAATCACCTTCCACTGATTGGATGGAGTGAAGAACTCAAATGTTTTTAGCAATACCACAATATAAAAATACTCTTATAAGTGTATAGGTTTAACAAGATCACTCAGTGACTCACCACGATGGTAATGACTCATATTTATTGTAATTTTAACATTTGTGTGAGCCTTAGAAAAGCTAATTCCATTACCTTTCTGTTACATAATCACACCGTTTATCCTTCTATTCAACACACCCTTTTCTTTTCTTTCCCTCCCTCGTGCATTTATTTTTCTCTCTGACATTTTGCCTCCTCAGTTTGGTGGTGGCATTAATAGCCAATATGATTTGACATTTTAATGCATTTCTTGGAGAATTGAACATCTCGCACTGTTGTTTTCACGCTTTCAATCACACACATACTGTACACAAACTCGCATGCTCACAAACGCACACACACACACGCACACACACACATGCACACGCGCACACACGCACACGCACACGCACAGCACGCACACACACACACACACACACACACACACACACACACACACACACACACACACACACACACACACACACAGTGTTTGTAATAAATGACTCTCAGAATGTGACAGATGGTATTTCATTATGTTTCCTGGTTTCTGCCTTTCACATAACGACAGTAGGTTTAATATTTAGTAGGGTCTAGTAGTGCTCTATGGAGAGTGAGTATTGAGTTTAATAGCAAGCAAAAAGGCAATCCATCACTGTCCTCAATCACAGGTGGAATGGAACGAAGGATAGTGCAGAAGAATTATTCATTATACTGTTGTTTTTATGGTTGGTAATATGTAACCTTTATATTTTACCATCACTTATTATACTCATATAATACATTATGATATTCGATTGTACTCATATAATACCCTGTGATATTTGATAGGTTGTAAGAGCCTGTATTTTGATAGTCTGTCCATACTGTCTCCGACCACCAAACTTTTTGTCGGAGAGTTCCAGCTTTCCGAACTCTAATTCGGGGTAATGCTTTTCAGAAGATGCGAGTGACGTCATTTTGTAGTTGAACCGGACCTTTCAGACGAAAGGTTTGGCGGTCGGAGACAGTATGGACAGGTCTTTAAGAGCTGGTACTTAAGACAATCAAAATAGAGCCCAGCCTGAATGTCTCCACTAGGACTGATAGCTATTGTTTTGGTACAGCCTAACTGGTTACGGTTCAGCTTAAGGCCCGTTCACATTGAGCCGATCCCGGGGCCGAGGATCCCCGACCAGATTTCGGGAGGACCCCCCGGGAAAATCGTTTGGTCGGCCCCGGAATCGGTCTTGGGCTTGAACAGTACCCCGACACGATCGGATTATGTTAATTAGCTTTTTTATGACCTCGGGACTCGTCGGGAGCACTCACGATAATATCAAAAAAGCTTGATATTCTCGGGTCATCGGGTAGGAATCCTTTACAATTATTGTCGTCTGAATGAGCTCACGGGATTGCATCAGATTATATGAAGCCAGCTCCTCCTTTTTTTAGGCTGCGCAGAGTGTAGGCTATTCTGTCACAGCCTACACTTTTATTATTATTATTAGCCTACTTACTTTTTACTTTAGCCTACTCTCTCCCTTGTTGTAATCACTTGTTCAAAAACGTTATAGCCTATAGCGTTCTTTCTTCTTTTTTCTTCTTCTGCGCAGTCATTTGGCAACAAGGCAGTGTCTTTTTTTTTGCTGCGCAGATTTGGCTAGGGCAGTGCTGTTCTATCCGTGTATTATAAGGGCTCTAAATTGACCTTGTGCAACTTGACAGACAGACACCCTATATATAATATCTTATTCATATAATGTAATACTCAAAGTCAGAGACATTCCATTGCATTCCTTTTTTTTTTTACTTTTACGCGCGGGCTGCAGGCACATCATTGCGCCTCTCGTTCTGTCAGTTTGTTCATTGGTCCTCAAAGAGGACCGCCAGTCCTTGGGGAGTTCCAGGGGGTCCCCAGCTAAATGATATTGAGGAACCTAGGCCTGTCCCTATTCTATATGCTTGGATGTTGGTGGGACAGTAAAAAAAAAAAAAAAAAAGCGAGAGGTTAAACTTTTTTTTTTCCTGCGACTGCACGCCCACAACGGCGAGGTTTGGACATTCATAATTGCTATTAGCTGATTAAGCTCATGTCTGTTTAATGTCTGGCTGGTTGCCGTTAAAATGCTGGTTGATGCTTTTTAGGAGTGGACACTGGTCAATCAATGATATTGGAGATGCGACACTCTCAGCCGTGTCTTGCTGGATGCGCATCACATCTCGCGTCTCGCTTGCCAAAAACATAACTGAATATATAATTATAATATCTATAAAGTGAGCAGCGGCCAGTGTGCGCACAGTAGCCTACCTAGAAGACTACCAACCTACCTTTGTTTTTATAATGTTTTGTCATGATGGCGCAGTTATCACTTGTGTGCAAAGGACGATGATACACGAAAGAAGAATGTAACACCAACTTCTACCAATTAATCCATTGCTGTGACAGACAGACAGACAGGGTGAGACAGCCAACGTGCTTCCTTGTAGACTACATAATCCACTGGGTCCAGCTTGGTTCAGATCAATCATATCAACATAACAGTAATAACACCAACCAAAGTCAGAATAAAAAGAGTCCACGAATAGGCTTGCACACTCGCTCATAATGTCCTCCTCCTCCGGCTGCCAGCAGCGTCAGTTCTGCAAATGCTAAGGTATGGTAACATGGCTGTTGTCTTGCACGTGAAGGCATGCATGCAATACACTAGTCATGTTGCCAATACCTACTTTTTAGCAACAAGCACAAGCATGATGAATTCATTTTAAGAAGTACATTTTATTATTTTCTCCTGTAATCAAGGTACGTTATACCATACCCATGTGCGCCTCTGTAGTCTAATTTGCGCAGTGATGGAAAAAGTATACTCCCATTCTTTACTTAAGTAAAAGTATCAATACTGCATTATTAGCTACAAATATGGCACAGACAGAGAGAGAGAGAGACTCTTTGTTATAGACTATAGCGAATATATTTGTTTAATTTCGCTGTTTTAATATTTAATTAGGTAATAAAATGGATTTTGGAGCATAGCGAGTCAGAACACCGCAGCTGCAGGAGTTCTGCGCTAATTGGGTCGTTGGCTCGTTGACTTTGCTGGCATGCGGTAGGCCTAATTGATTATTTTGGAGAAAGATTCCCTTTAGTATAAATAATAGTCCTTTTGGTTACCATTTGGTCTCCATCATTAAGCTGGGGATCACCTGGAACACCCTCATTGTCAAAACATTAAACAAATGGCAATTAAACTGACGTGAAGAGAGAGAGAGAGAAAAACACTCTTGATTTTACCCCTCTTGAGGGGGCGGAATCTTCATCTAGTCACGTCTCTCATGGCACCACCCCCCCGAGATCGTGGGTGGGTGGCTAGAATCGCGAGACACGGTCTCATTTGTAATGGTCTGAGATATTTCACTTGGCACAGCGGGATATACCGGGCCCGGTCGCAAGACAGAGGATCGCTGTCGTTTGAAATGAACACCGATAAACCCCGGGCACGAGATCTGATCTGACCCAACATCGGCCTCTCATCTGTGAGGCCCTTTATCCTTGAAGCTTGACCATCTCAGCAGGGCTTTCATTTGCAATGCAGCTGTTCTACATGTTGTTACTCAACTGCCAAGAAAAAAGCCTGGTTATACAACCTAAATCAGAGTGTCTATGGGTGCGGGACCTCCGTCATACCGGTACGTATTTCCCACGGAAACACACGTCATTTCCTTGGGAAGTATTTGAGCCAAATTCCGGTACTTCCGTTTAGATAGATCTTTCCCAGTCAGCTTTAGGCGTTAGCACCGTTCGAGTTATGTTCCGATGTTCCGGAGTCCGGACAGAATCATGGTCTGAAGTGAGGACTGCAGCAGCTGACCGCGAAACTTGGAAGCGCTCTGTGAAGGCCTTATGTGCCACAAGGCACGAAGTGGATAGGTAACAGGTTACAGGGACAGAATTGTGAATCATCGTGGACATGGCAACACTGGCTGGCACCAACCCCCTGCGTATGTCTGTGCATAATTAATGACCAGACTTGCATCCTCTCAGCAGGGTTTCCTCACGGGTCCTCAGCTCCTCACAGTGGGGCTTCCCCACGGTCAGTGATTGAACATGGAGACTGTATACATGACCTTTGAAGTCACCGACGACCTGACCTTCACCCAGTTTTGGTTCGTTTGAGGAGAACGCCAGGTGTAGAAAGCCCACTGGCTTAAATTGCATTTGTACAGACAGTGCTTAATGATCATGATGATGATAATAATGATAATACATGCTTACTTAATTCAACAATGAAACCCCCCAGTGGTATACTTTAAGGGTGGGGTATGCCAAGGGTGCGCCTGCTGCGCTGAGGTCACCCCGGGCACCATGGGTTCGGTGGTAGCGATAGGCCGAGTAGGTTCGCCTGGTCACCCTCGGCCATGGTGGGTTCGTCGAAAATAGCCAATAAAAAGCTCACCATGCGTTGTGGCTATAGTCGCTTAATGAAACAAAAAAATCCATTGCATTCAAGCATTCATTGTACATAAAACATTAAATAGCTTTGTATAAATCCCAAATTACATTAATAAATGGTGTAAACAAATACTTTTCACCCCCCAAAAGGAAGGGAAAAACACACTAAGGACATAAAGGACACAAATGTATTTAAAATGAAGTCAATAAGGAAGTTCCGAAATCCCTGCAGTTATAATGGCCTACCAGGTGTCCACCGCCCCCCTTGACCTTTAGTTGATTTCATATGAGTCAGATATTTAGTATTGTTATCATATCTGTGATTCATTTAAATCATAATCCTATATGACACTGACTGTCGTCTTATTTTATAGCTATAATATAGTGAAAATAGCTGATCTATGGTACAAGGTCCAAACATGGCTAACATTAACCACTTCAACCCATCCCTATCAGCCGAAAGTAGCCAATATAGACGATCCAAGTATAGCAACAAATATGTGTGTGTGTGTGTGTGTGTGTGTGCGTGCGTGCGTGCGTGCGTGCGTGCGTGCGTGCGTGCGTGCGTGCGTGCGTGCGTGCGCGTGCGTGCGTGCGTGTGTGCGTGCGTGTGTGTGTGAAAATACTTCAGTGTCTCAGCAGGAAGGCAGCACTTCATTAGGAAGCACAAGCTGCATCCGTCCGCACTCCTCCATAAAGCCCTGATTACAACTAACACTCCTCCTGCCCTCCTCTTCCTCCTCTTCCTCCCCGTGCACTTCTCCTCTCCTCCTTATGCCTCGTTGCCTTGTTTCTGCTGCTTCTCTCGCGGTGGCGTCAGTTCAGCAAAAGCTAAGGCATGGCAACATGACTGGTGTCTTCGCACGCGTGCAAGACACCAGTCATGTTGCCATACCTTAGCAACAGCCAACAGGCATGATGAATTTGTTTTAAGAAGTACATTTTATTTGTTCCCCTGTAGCCAAGGTATGGCAGCTGCCCAATTGACGTCTCTGTTCTCTCGACACTTTAATCTCATCTCCTCCTCCTTCCCATCTCACAATAACAAATAAGAAGGGTCTTTTTTTTCTGTCTTGTACATCTACTATTTTGGAAAACATTTTTGTAAACATATGAAACCAGCTGTTTCTTGAGAAGTAACAGTTTAAGGTTTCCACCTGACAGCACCAAAGTCGACAATACATTGACGCGGTATGGACTTTTGAATGAACACTGCGGGGTTGACTGTGTACCCTTGCTGACAGCTGTGTGTGTGTGTGTGTGTGTGTGTGTGTGTGTGTGTGTGTGTGTGTGTGTGTGTGTGTGTGTGTGTGTGTGTGTGTGTGTGGCTCTGGTGTGCAGCCAGCCAGCCAGCACCACACTAATATACACTACAGGCTATATGTCAGTCTAGTGAGCCAACCCTGGAACAACATGGTTCTAATATACAGTACAGGCTATAAGTCAGCCTAGTGGGCCAACACTGGAACAACAGTGCTCTTCTCCCACGTCTACTGCCTGTGATGCACAGCCCCTGTCAACCACACGGCACACTTCAATGGTCTCTCTCTCTCTCTCTCTCTCTCACGCACGCACGCACGCACGCACGCACGCACGCACGCACGCACGCACGCACGCACGCACACACACACACACACACACACACACACACACACACGTTTGTATTACTGTTCTTGTACAGACCTTGTGCGGATCTAAATATTAGGTAATTAGGACAACTATTTTAAAAATTTCCTCCATTACTTATTTCTTCTAAATTTTTTCTTCCACCACAAGCTCACAATGTGTCAGTCAGGGAAATAGTCGTCACTAGTGTCTAATTCTCTAGAATTCTACGACACCTGGGACATTTGGCCCTCACGGATATACGGTAGTAATACGTGCCAACACGTTCTATGTGTTGTACGTGCATGCATGAAAAAACGTACGCACGCACAAAGGTATGCACGCATGCACGCACACACCCTACATACAATATATCCACAAACACAGAGCAGGGCGATGTCATTAGGAGTAATGGAGCTACAGTAGCCTATTACACACTGGTGGATAGTGGCCCACAGACTGATGTTGCAGCTACCGGTACACATGGCCAGTGACAGTTATGAGCCTACTGGAGTTTAAGTAAAATGGGGTTCATCTTTCATCTCCTGCCAGCTTCTCCCTCTCTCTCCATTTTCTCTCATGTACCGGTATATTCCCCCCCCTCTCTCTCTCTTTCTCTCTCTCTCTCTTTCTCTCTCTCTCTCTCTGTCTCTCTCTCTCTCTCCATTCCTATCCTCCGCCATCGTCTCTCTTCTTGTTCATCAACATGTGGCCAGTGACAGTTTGCCTATAACAGTGTGCGTGCATGCGAGTAAGAAGAAGCTTCACCTTTAAATATTGTGTTTAATCTGGACTGCCTCATTTTTAATCAGAACTAATGGATCTGCTGGCAGAGGATCAACAGGACCTCACATAAATAAAAACATGGCATCTAGTATTCTATTCAACACGTCACATTCTATTCAGGAATGTTCAGCTCAGGCAATCACATTGCTTGAAAGGAGGGGTCCCTCTAAGGCACATATGTCAAACTCAAGGCCCGGGGCCCAAATCAGGCCCGTGAATAAATTATCTTCAGCCCGCGGGATGATATTTAATTACTATTAGAACTGGCATATAGAACTGGTATATTGCACTTGAAATGCCTGGGATTCGAACCCAGGTCTCCCGCATGAAAGTCCAACATTTTAACCATCAGACCAAAGGGATATCCCTATGGACTGGGGGAGATATTAGACTTTTGATGCCATCAGGCTGAGGCAGTGAATCACTCTGCTACACATGCACCACCATAATACTACAAGTCCCACAATGCACTGCTAGTGCATTGGCGCGTATTGAGGGCCCGTGACCGCAAGCCCGCGGTTAAATAAACATTGAACCAGTCTTGCCCTCGACTTGAACCATTTAAAAAAAAATTGGCCCACTGTGTATTTGAGTTTGACATCCCTGCTCTAAGGTTACCAATACAGTAGGTTACCAGTAGACTGCCAGGATCAGTAGCATTTTCGGGTTTCTGATCCGGTCGGTAGTGGAAACAAGCAAACAAACTATGTCATGTTGTAGTCATCAGACAGACTACACTTTGGCCGGAACTACCAAACAGTTTTACCCCAAAATAATTCCCCACACTCAATGGAATCATTTTAGGGCCTACCCAATAAACCCCTTGATGTGTAGTTTTGCTTATTTTGGAAAAGTTTGTTTGGTATATCCATCCTATAGTCCAACTCGTATCGACTGGCAAGACTACACTTCTCGAGAATTTAAATAGGGATTGGGAAAACAAACAGGCCGGACCAAAACAAAGCGCCGCTTCTTCTTCTTGATTCCCGTTTTGGCCATGCCTAGACGAATACCATGCTTTAGTCCCGAGGTTGAAAGTCTGGTGACGCGAGATTAGGTTAGTAGTCTTTCAAATATTGCAAGGAAAGTCAGTGCAAGTAAACAATCATTGTTTTTCCCTGAGAGAATCTGAAGGGATTGTATTGTAATTAGTGTCATACACTGTCAGATATTTTATTATTGGACCACTAAACAGTGAACATATTAAATCTACAGTCAGGACACTGTCATACGACATCTATTTATTTATATAGGCCTAGGCCATACATGGGCAACTGGCGGCCCGGGGGCCACATGCGGCCCCCACCTTCACTTAATGCGGCCCGCAGGTTAATACCGGAGTACTGATATATTATTGATTTCAGCTGTTACAATTCCAAACATGACCTGCTTTAATTCCGTAAGTCTATATTACTAGCTTAATGACAAGTATAGTAGTATTAAAATGTCTTCTTTTATGTCCAATGTATTTGTATTTAGGTTCATAAAGTTAACCTGAGTATATAACTAAATGTATTTGAATTAAATCAAAATGTTACATTTCAGGATTCCAAAAATAAAACAAATAATTCAGGATTCCAATTCAAAAGAAGCAAAAATAGAAGAAGCTCAAAACGCATCGCAGCGCGATGCGTTTTGAGCTTGTAGATCTGCTATTTTTGCTTCTTTTGTATGAGATACTAGAATGACAAAGTTGGACGTAGCAATGTGGCCCTCTGGAGTGAAGGTGGATATATAGCGGCCCTCACCCTCATCAAAGTTGCCCACCCCTGGCCTAGGCTATTTCTAGGGATTTTCACCTACAAAGACAAGCCCAAAATGTGTTTAATGTGTTTAACCCGACTTCCTCCTTGACCCAAACAGGAAGTGGATAGGTTTATCATTTCCGGTTGAAGATAACAAGGCGAGTCCCTCAGTGAGTGAGAGCGATAGCATCATTACTCAGTGTGTCACTGCAACGCTGCTGAATGCCAAGCACTCCATTAGTGAAATTACTGTAACACTGTAGGCTTCAACACGCCTGAGAGAGAGAGAGAGAGAGAAAGAGAGAGAGAGAGAGAAAGAGAGAGAGAGAGAAATGAAGGCTGTACATAAGGAGCTAAAGGCCGCAAGTTGATGAATTCTGATCAATAATAAATGTGTTGTGGCATCATGCATGACGTTCACATCAGACCCAGTAAAGTCCCTGGCACATGAACGCACAGACGCGTGTGATCAAACGCACCCGTTGTTTTACTGTGTCAGAACCTGTATATATACGGGTCGCTCAGAGTTGGCTTCAATTTTGGAGTGTCGATGTGTGGCACAGACACAGAAAGGTAACCTTGTTTTACTACTTGACACACGTCAGTAGGGTTTGGATCCTTTGACATTTTAACAATTCCCTCTTAACGGTCTGATTCATTGACCCTTTAACGATGACTATACAGGTATATACATTCAAAGTGAGACCCAGGGACCCTCCGGGTTCCTCCGGGTTCCAAATTAGAGTTATGGTGGTCCTTGAAGATAAAAAAACGTTTGAAAACGACAATATTGTAATTGTATAGCAATAGCGAAGTCCACATAACAGCTCTGACAGTGTGATAAACCCAGTTACGGAAAATAATTGACGGAACCAATTCCGGTTCCTCAAGTTTGGATCGAGTTCCTTGTTGCCGATACAAAACCCTTTCTATTAATGATCATTTTATACATTTTGTTCTTGGTAAATGTTAAGTAGAACGACCCAACCATAAGTCCTTCCTTGTCTAGTCAGACGATTACAAGTTTAAATCAATATAACTTTAACTCCATACACGCTGAGGGACCATGCGGTCTAAATATGTAGCCAGCTCCATTGCTCATCCTGGCAGTTCATTCTGCACATAATGACTTTCTGATACCTGCCAAGACTGTGTGTGTATACTGTACATTGTCGGCTGTCGTGTGGAAACCTTGTATGTCCAAGAACTGTTACTTTTCCGTGATTTGTACTGTCATAAAACTTTTCTTTTTCCTATATGCAACCTTCTAATAAATTCTTCAATCAATCAATCAATCAATACTTTTCATTGGGTCAATATTTATAAAACCCAAGGACACATGCACTTAAAGGGGATATTGAATGTCATTAATATACCTTAGAGGAGTTGTGTGGAACCGAGATGACATCACACCGGTGTGACTTTACAATACAAATCCCAAAATCAATCCTCCAGTTCTAAGCAACACAGAAGAGGGGGAACTTTTTATTTATTTCCACAACTCCTCTGAAAGGTATATTAATGACATAGTTCAATATTGAAAATGCGTGGTTTTCCCCTTTAAACACTTTGAAGTTCCTCCCAAAGAAAGTGAAAATAGACGATCTGCAAGCTCAATTTGGAATAGGGAGATAGGAGGTTTCTGCCTGGCAGTGACCATATCACCCAGATGTTTTACACAGTGATTCTTGCATTCCGTCTGTTTTTGTGCGACTACCCCATGTTCACCAGTCAAGAGAGGCGGCTGCCTGAGCGTGGCTCAAATCTAATCCCAGAGAGGCTCCAGACATCAATAATGTATTAGTAGAGCAGTTAGCAGCCTAAAGACATCAGTATCGATCCATTGCTCAGGCTTGGCTGGTTTGGACTGCGAGACAAATAGCCCTCCTGGCCTCTCTTAAGGAACCCATTTAATTTCACTGAATCAGAGCCGGGTGCTGCTGCTGACGTCATCCGCGCTCTATTAGTCTGGTCTGTTTTACACTGAATGAAGGTTGGTAGCAGAGGCGTCAATTGGGTATGGCAAGGTATGGCAGCTGCTATACCTTGGCTACAGGAAAAAAAATGTACTTCTTAAAAAAAAAAAAATCATAATGCTTGTTGCACGTGCACGAAGGCGCGCGTGCCATACCTTATCTTTTGCTGAACTGACGCCATTATTTGGTAGAGATAGCTACAGCAGGTACTCAGAAACAAGCAAGCAACCACTTTTAAACCCTTTAAAAATGACTCCCTTAAAAGTGCTTTATTCAGGGGTGCCCGCTGGCCTGGTGGTCAAGGCGCATACCACATACTAGGCTATGATGCCTGCTGGTGTCGCCGGTTCGATTCCCGATCCGGACGTCCTTTGCCGCATGTCATTCCCCATCTCTCTCCCCATTTCCGGTCAGTCTACTGTCCTATCGAATAAAGGCATAAAAAAAGCCCAAAAACAAATCTTTAAAAAAATAAAAAATAAAGTGCTTCATTCAAACCAAGGTGGAAGTAGGGGTTTGTGGTGTGGAAGTGAGCAGGCAGGCAGGGCAGAGGCCTGGCAGTAGGCAGGCAGGCAAGCGGTGGATAAGGTGAGCTGGGTTCTGATTAAAGCAGAGGAGAAGAATTTGAGTTAAGGTAGTAACAAAACTCTTGGAACACAAGGAGAAATTCTAGGGAAAACTTGGATTAACTAACAGACTAGCAACTTCACTAGAAAATACAACTGGCAAGGGTTGTGCTACCATGGGAGTGGGAACGTGCTTGGAGAAAGAAAAATAAGTGTTTTGTTCAGTAACAGTGGTCTCCCTGTGAGCTCTTTTAGTAAACTGAAAATACATTTTCAGGTCTGCCGCCAATTTAATCCATGGGAGAGAGTACCCATTTATCAGCTTTTATAACGTTCCAGTTCTCATTTTGTCTGCTTGTTTATTTGTTATATCACTTCTAGTTCAAATTAATCTTTGTAGGCTATGAGTTCTCTCTCCTGACTGGATACTATTGGTATCCTGACCTGAAAAATGCATTTCCTGTTTACTAAAGAGCTGGAGGGTGGAGAGACAGGGACAGCCCTTTTAGTGTTTAACAAACACTCTATAGTAATGATTACTATTAGAAGAGCTAGTATGTAATACGTTTAAAGAGGTGGTGTCATAGTTTTGTACTTTTTCTGTTTGTATGTGTCTACTGAGTTAACATTACGCTAATAGTGGGGTTATAAAGTGCAAATCTGCCTTCCCTGAGTATTTTTGGTTACTTCCTGAAAGCTGAAAGCCTCTGAGTCAAAAGGATTGAAAAACACTGAGTTAATCAACCCGTCCCCTTTTACCATACACCCAACACTGTGGGTGTGGCTAACTTCAGCAGGGTCACCACCCACCTGACAACCAGGCATAACTAATGAACTGGAGGGTGTGGCCACATAAAAACATAATTTGGGAGAATAGTACTGGGAGAAGGACATGGGAGAAGACCTCAAGAGGCGGCTGTGCGTAGCTACAGTGGAGTCAGTGCTGCTGCACCTGCAGGGCCGAGACATGGACCCTCACAGCACAGCAGGAAAAGGCCCTGGATGGCGTCTACACAGGGGGGCACACGTCAGTCCGAAGAAGTCTCATTACTCCGACCATGTGGTTACGAGTGAGGTTAGGGTTAGAGATTGGGTTAGTAATGGGGAGAGTCAGATGTACGCAAAGTCGGAGTAATGCGTGTCGGAACAATAACACGCTTCTGTCGACAAGAACCCCTGTTCAGACCGAGAAAAAACACACGCAGTCTAAGAGCATAGGAACGCAATTCTGTGCGCCTCCAGTCCGCGAGGCTGTTGTTGATAGACAGTCACTCTGTCCCTGTCCTTTCACACAAACACACCTACACGCAGAGCAGCACTGCTTTCATTGGCTTCAAGAGCTCACGCACGCACAAGATTTGAATAATGTTTGAATAAAGTTTGTTTGGTCGAGACGAACTTTATTCAAATTAAATGTGTCCCGCCAGTCGGGCTGATGAGTTTTTTGCCATATTGCGCTAGACAGGCTGCACGCAATTCTCCATTGGAAATAAATGGGATGCGTGCGCTCACACACACAACACGCTCTGTGTCTTAAGAATGGTTTCACATTGGCGGCCCACATCAGAAACGTGGACCTCTATACGGGGGCCTTCCACGGGTCACAGACAAGGTCAGAGTTGTCAGGCTCTTGGAACTGGCCAACCCAAGTCACCACTTGGAGGAGAAAGAGGTGCACCACCTACATAACTGAGTTGGCGAGTCCGCACTCTCGTATCGCATTGCATCGATTTGAAGACACTTTTAGTATCATATCTTTTGATATTTTTCCCTGTAATGATTGATTTGTATTTCATTAGCCCAAGTGCCCAAGTGACATAACTGATGTGTGAGATTTGCAGCAGCACCTTACAAAAACCCTGCATAAAGACCACTGTGAAGGAATGTGAAAAATATCCTTGAACACAACTAAGGCACTCTTTGTGTTTGGGCAGCCGGAGCGTCACGACAAAAGCGTTTGATTCGAGGCGACAGGCACTAGGTTCTTTTTTTTTTATTATATATATATAAATTAGTTTTCATTTCATGTTTTCCTTTTAGGTTCTTAATAGCTGATGCGTATTTTCATTCACCATTCAGATCATATACTTGCCTCTTGCACCTGCTTTCTCCTTTCTCCCTCATGCCAACAAATACCTTTTCTTGTGATGATTGACTCACTGTCAATTGAATCAATACAGAACCTATTAAAGGGCGACCATTATCTACTCAAGGCTGAATCCTGATGTGCCATGAATTACACATTCAATGTGTATGTGGTGTCTAGTGGGATAACAAACATAATGGATGTCTGTCATGGTTCGTCGTTTATTCCCAAGGTTTCTTCTATGTATTCTTAATGATAAAGGGCTAATAATAATTTAATCTGTATACTTCCAGAGACACGCTATAAACATCCAGACCTGAAGGTTTCAGACACCATAGGACCCGGTGGAGACAGACATGCTATAGGCTGCAAGACAGCAGGCAGAGATGGTGGAATTTGAAAACACATGAAAGAGAGAGAGAGAGGGAAGAAGAGAAAGGATAAAAGTTCAAGTTTAATTGGCCAAGTACATTTGCAGATGCACAGAATGTGTCATCTGAAATGAATCCACCCTAACTGTTAGGAGCAGTGGCCAGCTATACTACAGTATGGTGTTCCAGCTCAGATCCATGGAACTGATGTAATTACCTAGTTATTACCAAGTATCATGTTATTATTATACCATAATTACCTGGTAGTTACCATGTAATTACGTGGTAATTAAATGATTGTACTGTAAAAGGAAGCGTTACCTTAAAATCTTTGTGTTTTGCCCCTTATTTGGGGGTCCAAACACAATACCCTTGTGGCCCACAATAGGGTTCAAGTGGTTCAAAATAACTTTACCAAACAGGAATAAGAATGTGGATGTACTGTAAATATTGAATTGATTCATTCTCTGTATTTGGGAAGGGTGTCCCAGCACGTAGCTGAAGGGAATAATTCAGTTTAGTTGGCATTAGATTCGATTACTTTACCCCAGCATTCAGGACATACAATCTGATTATGTCCTGTTGCTTCCTGTACGCAAGCAAACAAAGGTACTGTATGGGGGAGGATTGATTGTGTGTTCTAACCGGGAGCCTGTCGATATTGCAACGTAACATTTGTTCGACGTCGCATTAGTTTGACGTTGGTGAATGCCAAATGCTAACCTGCCGACGCTGGTGAATGCTATAACCTGGTGAATGTTAACCTTAAAAATGACGATAAAGTAGGGTGATGCTAATGCTCCTTGGGCTTCTACTGGCCAGTGGCGTCAGTTCATCAAAGGTTAAGGTATGGCAACATGACTGGTGTCTTGCACGTGTGCCTTCGCGCACGTGCAAGACACCAGTGGCCCTTCCAGCCAAAAGCATTTGTTTCCAGTTGCTTTCCGGGACTATGAATTATTTGCTGGGGACCCCTATGACCCCCTCAATGGACCCCTGGGGGTCCACAGACCCCACTTTGAGAACCAGTGGTTCAACCCTCCTCTCTTACATTTTCTCTTTCTATCTCTCTACTTAACTACAGTTGCACTGGATAAGAGTGCCTGTGAGCTGCTGCCCTAGAAATCTCTCTCTCTCTCTCTCTCTCTCTCTCTCTCTCTGTCATGGATGTGCAGCAATTACATTATGGAGTATCTCTCTCGCTCTCTCTCAGCAATTACATTACGGGAGGGACATCACTTTAGAGAACACATAAATATAGAGTACTATAATATTGGAGCAATATTCCGCTGTTCCCAGCCTCTCTCGTTCTCAGAAGGGGAATGGAAGTAAATCAATAGGCTCTTTATAAATCTGCCAGCTATATATGAGCAGATAGGACAGATAGCCCCTCCATCGTTCATAGATAGACAGATCGGATTCAAGTGCACACGGGATGCTTTCACTTGAAAGCATTTTCTTAAAGAAAAGAAAACCCTCCTGGTTCCCTTCTTAAGAGTGATAACTGCTGGATAGACCATTTGAAGATGGAAGCATGGGAATGGGATGATTTGAGTAGCGGTAGCTCTCTATCTGCGTTTTCTGGGACACAGCCAGGGGCCCACCTCAGTAAAGACAGCCCCTTCGCTGAGACTGAGAGACAGGTGAAGCAGGGGCTCCCACAACATTGTACAAATGTACACAATTGTGTTGCAGATTCAACTTTTTAGATTAAATAGTTGGCGTCATTGCTCAGTGTTGTGTTGTTTAACATTTAACCACTGAAACCCCTAATAGTTAGTAAATAGGCACGTGCACACATAGACATCAAAGGGGGCTTGAGCCTCTGCCCTTTTACCCATCTGTAAAAAGTGCCCTCTCCAGACCATGAATGCAGTTTTTACGATGGTGAAAGAAATGCAAAGGCCCTCTTTCCATGCCATACCTGAAGGCAGCATTCAAGAAAATTGCCTTGCCTATATCTATACAATATTATTCAGTATGTGTAATGTATATATATATATATATATATATATATATATATATATATAAATATATATATATATATATATATATATATACACACACACAGTATTATTCAATATGTGTAATGTCTATGGGGAATATTAAGCTCCATCTCCAGCAGTGGGTTATAATTAGCTATTGTAGTGCATGTTATTTAATCAATTATTAAGTAATCAGTTAATTAGTGATGTATCTGTTCAATAAGTGATTACGTTGGGGAACAAGGGGAGGTTACCAGGGGCTCAGCATCTTATTTAGCATCTTGTCTTTAAATAATGAAAAGATACAAAGCACACACATAAACACGCATAAACAAAACATGCACGCGCGCACACACAATATGCCATCGAAAATAATGATCTGAACATTGAAAGTATCCACAAGTTTCCCAGTGAGTTTACTGGAAAAGGGTGTGTGTTAATGTGTGCTTCACTTCCTCCACACAGCTGATTCAAATCACTTAACGAAGCACCCAAGTAATCACCATGCAGAGATTCAGACAGGTGCCACAGCAGCACAACAACCAATCATATGAAACAGCTAAGAGGACAGAAAGTGATGCCCACCTTTCATGCAAGGGCTCATGGAACACTGGAAACTTGTGGATATAGATAACAGGTAAGAAAGGAAACAAACACGAGAACCAATGACCACAGTATTTCTGCATGGTCGTCATATCTAGGTCAAGCTTTTCTCATCTTTCCACGCACGCACGCACGCACGCACGCACGCACACTCACGTCATTATTGATGGAGCTTTCATGAGTGAGTGCTTGATTGGATTCAGATTCAGATTCAGATTCAGATTCCTTTATTCACCATTGTGTAAAACACATAGGAATTTGTTTCGGCAACATTACAGGTGTGCATTCAATCCTTCCTTTTTTCACATATAACATGAAACCAACAACACAACAACACCGTGCAAGAAATAAATAAAATAAATATTATAGTAAAGTGCAGTAGTGTTCAGTCCAGTAGTGCAAAAGTCATAGTTCTGGTATCCCTAGGGGGCAAGGGAAGAAGGGAAACCTGCGTCATCAAGCAGCCTGGCGGCTGAGGGGAAAAAACTGTTTTTGTGGCGCTCTGTCTTGGCCCCCAGATGCCGCATCCTTCTCCCAGAGGGGAGCAGGGTGAGGAGGCTGTGGCCAGGGTGGGAGGGGTCAGTCATGATCTTTCTTGCCCTCCTCAGCGCCCTGGAGTCGTGCAGGGACTTGAGGGAGGGCAGGGGACGGCCAATCACCCTCTCCGCAGAACGTATCACCCGCTGCAGCTTGACCAGGTCTTTTGCGCATGCAGCGGGGAACCAGGTGATAATAGAGTGGGTGAGGATGGACTCGATGATGGTGGACAATTATGTATACCGTAATCTCATTGGCCAAGACTGAGAGGTGCTTCCTGTCAGTGGTGTCAGTTCAGCAAAAGCTAAGTTATGGCAACATGTTGCCATACCTTAGCAACAGGCATTATGAATTTATTAATTCTAATCTAATTTATTTTTTCCCCCTGTAGCCAAGGTATTGGAGCTGCCATACCTTGCCATACCCAATTGACGCCTCTGCTTCTTGTTCCCAGTGTGAGCCAGCTGTCTGGCACTGGCTCCGCTGTGGTCACAACAACCATGATAAATGAAACAACACAACCCGGCTTCCCCTCTCCCGCACACCACTGGCTCTCAAACAGTTTTATGAAAAAGGTATGTTGCTACATATCAGTGGTTCTCAAACTTTTGGGGGTCCAATTATATGTATTAGGCCGCGGACCCCAACATCTATTTGGTTCAAGGGACCTCCAGAAGCAAAGGGTTGAGTAAAAAAATTGCGTAAAAAATATAAAATAGCCTATTCATACCCCCCCCCCCTGTCTGTTAGGGCCACAGTTTATGGAGAGATACTGTAGGGCGGAGGAGAGGTGGAGGGGGGGGCGAGGAAAGGACACGCAGGCTCTTGAGGAGAAAAGGAGAGGAAAGAGGACAGGGTGAGGTAAGAGGAAAAGAAAAGAGAGGAGGAGGAAGGAAGGACGGAAGACAAGACAAGAAAGGAAAAGCGAGGAAGGGAGGCGAAAAGAGAACGAAATAACGTTTGTCAATGTGAGCCTCTCTCTATTTGTCATATCTGCTGCCCTCTCTCTCTCTCTGTCAATTGTGCGTGCACGCACTCACGCACGCACGCACGCACGCACGCACGCACGCACTCAAACACAAACACATGCACACACTTTAATAGTGAGGGCCAATATCTACTGTCACACGTGGCCCCTCCTCTTGATTCATGACAGACGTAAAGCTGGCAAAAATAATCAAATAAATAACCCACAGTGACGCCGGTCAACACGCACGAACGCACGCACACACACACACACACACACACACACACACACACACACACACACACACACACACAGCTGCTGAGGAGGCAACCCAAGCAAAGGAGACATAGATGGATGGCCAAAGCAAAAGGTGGACCGTGTGTGTGTGTGTGTGTGTGTGTGTGTGTGTGTGTGTGTGTGTGTGTGTGTGTGTGTGTGTGTGTGTGTGTGTGTGTGTGTGTGTGTGTGTGTGTGTGTGTGTGTGTGTGTGTGTGTGTGTGTGTGTGTGTGTGTGTGCAGCAGGGGGATATTGGCAGGCTAATTCCTTACACCGGCCCGTGTGTCATTTCTTAAGCGACAGCGCCGTAAAGCAACAGCAGCAGCAGCAGTGCACGTGGCAGAGTGGTGGCCCCGTTGAGGAGGCTGCTTGCATGAAGGGTTCTGCTTGCATATAGAGGGGTCTGCTTGCATAGAGGGGTCTGCTTGCATAGAGGGGTCTGCTTGCATAGAGGGGTCTGCTTGCATGGAGGGGTCTGCTTGCATGGAGGGAGGGGTCTGCTTGCATAGAGGGGTCTGCTTGCATGGAGGGGTCTGCTTGCATAGAGGGGTCTGCTTGCATGGAGGGGTCTGCTTGCATAGAGGGGTCTGCTTGCATAGAGGGGTCTGCTTGCATGGAGGGGTCTGCTTGCATGGAGGGAGGGGTCTGCTTGCATGGAGGGGTCTGCTTGCATGGAGGGGTCTGCTTGCATGGAGGGGTCTGCTTGCATAGAGGGGTCTGCTTGCATAGAGGGGTCTGCTTGCATAGAGGGAGGGGTCTGCTTGCATAGAGGGGTCTGCTTGCATAGAGGGGTCTGCTTGCATGGAGGTGTCTGCTTGCATAGAGGGGGCTGCTTGCATAGAGGCGGCTGCTTGCATGGAGGGGTCTGCTTGCATGGAGGCGGCTGCTTGCATAGAGGGGTCTGCTTGCATAGAGGGGTCTGCTTGCATGGAGGGGTCTGCTTGCATAGAGGGGTCTGCTTGCATGGAGGGGTCTGCTTGCATGGAGGTGTCTGCTTGCATAGAGGGGGCTGCTTGCATAGAGGCGGCTGCTTGCATGGAGGCGGCTGCTTGCATGAAGGGTTCTGCTTGCATAGAGGCGGCTGCTTGCATAGAGGGGTCTGCTTGCATGGAGGCGGCTGCTTGCATGGAGGGGTCTGCTTGGATAGAGGCGGCTGCTTGCATAGAGGGGTCTGCTTGCATGGAGGGGTCTGCTTGCATAGAGGGGTCTGCTTGCATAGACGGGTCTGCTTGCATGGAGGCGGCTGCTTGCATGGAGGCGGCTGCTTGCATGGAGGGGTCTGCTTGGATAGAGGGGTCTGTTTGCATAGAGGGGGCTGCTTGCATGGAGGGGTCTGCTTGCATAGAGGCGGCTGCTTGCATAGAGGCGGCTGCTTGCCAGGGGTTTGTTAACCAGACAGATGGGTCTGTCTCTCTCCCCTGTTATAGACTGGCTGCCTGCACGGCCCAAGTGATGTTCACACTCCAAGCACTAAATAAATATACTGCATATACCAGTGGTTCTCAAAGTGGATTCCAGGGACTCTGTGGGTTCCTTTAGGGGGGGGTCTAAATTGATACCCATACAAGTCTGAAACTCTGACAGTGTACAAATGGAACCAAATGGACCTGTTAGGGTCCATTTGTACACTGACAGAGTTAAGGGGAGACCTTGAAATGTGAAAGTTTGAGAAACACTGGTATATACTAGATATTGTTGCTGTTGGGCATGAAACATCCTATCTCCATATTCTAAGTTTTTGTGTTTTTCCGTAAAGTTCACATAAAGACTTCAAGGCTCAAGCCCTACCCCTAACCCTATACTTCTTAAATCAGCCCTTAAATTTAAACTATACCCTAATTCAGAAACACTGTAACTAATCCTAACCCCAATCCGTTTTTTTTTTACTATAATTGTAAGCCTCCCCGAATGTATTTAAGCAACATAAAAATCAGTTTATCTTGTGAAAGGACCACGAAAATGATCACAATGTTCTCAAATTCTACTTGTGGGGAAATGTGGCCCTCACAAGAATATAAATATAAGTATGCACGCACGCACACACGCGCACACACGCACTCATGCACACCAACAGGTGACGTCCCCCTTGGAAGCAGAGGGAGGAGATGAGGGAAGACAGAGTAGGCAGCAGGTGGTTGAGGAGGAGAGAGACAAATAGAAGTCGACAACACGAATGTTGTGCACACGCGCTCACACACACACACACACACACACACACACACACACACACACACACACACACACACACACACACACACACACACCCAGGATACCGTGTATAATTTAATTTTCATGGGCATGGAAAATTCAGGTATTCTTATTCATGTTTCACCTCTGAATGTTTTTGGTTTTGTTTCAGATTAATCTGATTTTAGAGGGTTAGGTTTAGGGTTAGGGACACTTTCTGCAACCACCCATTCATTAATAATTAAAAATGTAGTTCAATTAATAATGAAATTATTTTGTGCCAGGGGACCCCTTAGCTCTGGTCCATATATGGAGTTCTCCACTAACGCTATGGACCAGAGCTAGGGAGTAGGGACCCCCATGCATAAGGGAAGATTTGTGTTATGAGATTATAAAATTAATCGTTTTTTTTTTTTTTTTTTATGCTGGGGACACCCTCTGGAGTCCCCTTAGGGGGTCCCATTGAGAACCAGTGCCTTATACTGTAGGAGTGAGGAGCCTATACAGTACTTGAATTATCCTCTCAAATGTATTAAGATACTGGATCTTTGTGGTTGATGCCAATATTGACATTAGGAAATAAAAATCTGGCATCAATAAATCGACCCAAGCATATATTTCTGCATTATGTCCTGTAAAAAAAAGTATATATATATTATATATACACACACACACACACACACACACACACACACACACACACACACACACACACACACACACACACACACACACACACACACAGACAGCGCTTTACATAGATTGTGTACTACTTTCACATATTCACACTCACATTCACACACCGATAGCAGAGGAAACCATTAAGGCACCAACCAGCGTATCAGGAGCAGGGGTTCAGTGACTTGCTCAAGGACACCAACTCTGGGTGAGCCCAGGATCGAACAGGGAACCTTGCAGTTCTCCATTCGGCCGCCCTACCCCTGAGCCACTGCCGCCCACTGCTGCCGGTGTTAAATCCTTTCTTTCTTGCACACTTAACAGTATAGCTGTACATTATTGTACAGTACATACATCCACATGCATGTAGTGCATACACACACACACACACACACACACACACACACACACACACACACACACACACACACACACACACACACACACACACACACACACATATATGCACACACGCACACAACACTAACTTTGTAACACTGCCTATGACTAGTTTGACTTGTTATATTAATGGGTCCACTCTGCCTATGACGAGTATGACGAATTTAAAAAGAAAAGATATATATATTTTTGGACCCCATTAAATCTAGAAAACGTGATTTCAATCGCCATTTTGCATGTTCCACCCCCATACAACCCCATCTTTCATACAGGGCAGCCATCTTTGTTTACATAACATGTAAAACATAATGGCTGCTATCTCAAGAATGCCTGAACAGATTTCCAATCTGATTTTTAGCTGGTCAGCAGGACCAGCTCTTTAAACAGATTACATTGTCCTGAGACATTCAGGGGACCTAGGGGACCTATTTGCCGATTGGCTGTCCATGTCACATGGTCACCGAGCTCATGATTGGGAGCCAGACCTGTACTGCTGTAATGAAATATTTTGTCCAGCAGGGAGCACCATTCCTTCACACTGAGCCGGTGCCTGTGGCCAGCCTGCTTGTGATAAATGAAACAGAAGAAAAGAGAGGTCTATACTTGAGTAAAAGTACAAAAGTATTGGCATCAAAGTACAAAATGTTTGTATGATTGCTTGTAGATCGGTTATCATTCTTTGATTTTCACAAGTCATTGTTGACATCATCATCCATTTAAGCTTTATAATTAGCTTCATACTAACATTAACATTATTTTTCTTTCAATTCTAAACGTAGAGATTAGGTTATGAAAGGAAGGTGATTAGGTGATGAAAACTAGCAAAACTATAGCAGCCATTCACTTTAATCAACGCGATGCATCCAATGTAATTGTGATGAGGATGTCAAACAAACGTTAATCACGTCGTATTTAATTATACTTCATCTGTTACAGATGATTGTCCAAATAAACCGTACGTTATTTAAACTGTGAGCCATTTATAGACAATATGCAGTGTTGCCCTGGGCATCGTTGTAGGCTGTAGTAGGTGATGTGTCACACCATCTGCATACCATCTGCATTAACATATGAACTGAACGAGTATGCAAGTTGTCAATGATTTAACTCTATGACCATGATATGGGCTTTGGTGTGAAGTCATGAAAATATCGTACCCTACACAATTTACAAAAGCAACACAAAGTACATTCATTGATGAGCTGCTTCTTCCTGTCATCTGATCAGTGTCCACACAGTAGATTAATTCGAGTTGCATTTTAATATCAAATGAAACAGAGCAAAAACGATGTGCTGAATGAACCAATGCGAGTCTTTGAGAATTACAGTTAGTATCTTCACCAATAATGAGCACATTTCTAGAGACACGGTAAGTAACACATTCATTGTACTAAATGACAAGAAAGCATATATTTAGAACGATATGTAGCAGTGAAATACCACAAGATTTTGGAAAATGCCTACAATCAATACACTTATTTGAACACCTTGGTTACATTAAGTTCTGCATAATGCGTACTTTCTGCTTTTGGTACATTTTAATACAAATACTTTTTATACTTGTACTCAAGTATCCTACATTTTGAATACAAGACTTCCACTGACATTGCAGTATTGCATGATACTTAAGTAAAGAATGCGAGTACTTTTCCCACTACTGCCTAATAAGCATGCTAGTTTTAGTACAATCAGACATCACAGATAGATTTATAGAGTAATAGGCTCTAAGGCAACTGCAAACTTAGCAGGAGTCCTCCAGGCTATGGGGGAAAGTAGCTGTTGGAAAAAGTACTCAAATGTTTTACACTTGTTTTTTTAAAAGTATCTTAAAAGTATCAATACTGCACTGTAGATGTACTCAGTTATAAGTAAAAGTCACACACACACACACACACACACACACACACACACACACACACACACACACACACACACACACACACACACACACACACACACACACACACACACGGGGGGGGGGGAGTGACAAAATTCATAGATCTAGAACACAGACTTCATAGATATAGAACACAGAATATGTACAGTACAGTACAGTGAGGTACAGTATACAGTACAGTAAAGTACAGTAAGGTAATACGCAGTTATTACTGTTGTTTGAGCACGCCCGAGTTTTTTCAAAACTTTTTTTTTCCAAAAAACTTTTTTTTCCAAAACTTTTTTTTTTTCAAAAAACATTTTTTTTTTTTTTTCAAAAAACTTTTTTTTTTCCATCTGACCAGCTTATATATTGACTGTGTCAATTCTTGTTTGTTTGAAAGCTGTGAACAGCCTGCACAAACATGGTGCATGATCTGTGCATGGGCGTGCATGATCTGTGCACTATAAATTACATGGAAGTCTATGGAGACTTCTGGCAGGGAAACCTGAAAGACGGCATGTTCAAAATGGCAGGCAACAATAAATAAATGTTTTACCAATTATCTCCCTAATGTGGTGTTCACCTGCAGAAACACACTGCCCTCTGGCTGCATTTTGGTGTTTTTTTTTTTTTTTTTTATTGTTTTAGTATAGATGGGGATGTTTTCGGTCAACCAAAACAGTGAAAACACCCATATAAGCTAGAGTATCTTGTATCTTGTATCGCCATATTTCAACTTTTGATGTTCGTAAATATAGCCCCAATTCAAATGGTAAGTGGTGCATTTATAGCACCTTTATCCAAGGCGCTTTACAGAGATTGTGCATTACATTCACCCATTCACACACACATTCATAAACCGATGGCGGAGGAAACCACGCAAGGCACCAACCTGCTCACCGCGGGTTTAGTAACAGTTTTTAAAATAAGAAATAGCAGAGTGCCACGCTATGAGCTTGTAGATATGCTAATTTCTTTTAGGCTAAAATAATGGTTTCCATGGCATGCAACAGTGACTAAATGGTGTAGGCTCTTTTCTGTTCCTGGCAGATGTAGCCTATTGATTGTCCCAGCTAGTGGCTGTGTGTGTGTGTGTGTGTGTGTGTGCGTGCGTGCGTGCGTGCGTGCGAGCGAGCGTGTGTGCGTGTGTGTGTGTGTCCACTGCTGGTCTCCCTGCATTGATCTCATCAGCGCTAAGTAGCTTGGCTCCAATTATGGCTTAATAGGCCCGGAGGAGAGGAAAGGAGAGGAGAGGAGAGGAGAGGAGAGGAGAGGAGAGGAGTGTGGGTCATCTGTAAATAAACTACAGCTAAATGAAACGGTCACATGAAGAAATCCCCCACAGACATGTAATCACTGGCTGACGCTTTGTTTCTAGCAATGAACTAAGTGCATTTACTTAAATTTAAGGTAGAGTTAAAGTGATTTCGGGGGCCTTGCTCCAATCATGATAAAGTGGGGGCGGGCCTTGGTGCACGTAAGGCCCGCCCCCAGTTAACCATGATTGGAGGAAGGCCCCACTATATCCTGATTGGAGGAAAACCTGTCACCCAACAGTTTTGGTGGAGCAAACACTAACTAGTAACTAGTAACTAGTACTATCAGAACAGACCCATTTTGTTATTATTTGAATTACATTAAACCACTTGCCCTACCTTTAAGTAGGCTACTGTAGTCCAGGACAAATTTGTAGAACTTTTATTTTCCGTTTGTTTTCTCTTTCTTTTTTTACTCAGTCTAGCCTATACTTCTACTGCACTACATCTGAGAGTTAAATGTTGTACTTTTTTTATTCCACTACAATAATTTGACAGCTTTAGTTTATCTTATATTTTTGTTTCAAAACCTAAATTAAACCTAAATTAAACACTTAAGTAATAGCAATTTTAAAATAGCTGATCTCCAAGCTCACAGGGTCAGCTATTTTCAAACATTTGATACATTTTGAAATATATGAGTAGGCCTACTTTTACTTTGGTTCTGTGAGTATTGATCATGTGAAGTAAACATTTTCATACTTTTACTGTACTGTACTTATTGATTCTTTTACTTAAATAAAAAATGTGAGTAGTTTCTTCCATCACTGATAATGAGACTCATTTCTACCTCCAGTCCCAGCTGGTCTTCGTTGGTGAGCTGGCTGACAGGTGCTGCTCGTTGCCATGGCGTCACTAATGTAATCAGCTGGCCCGGGACGGCGACCCCACCTGACCTCCCGTCAGCCAATCGTATTACAGCTGGGTGCAAGGGGGGGCGGGCCTGAACTCCCATCAACCAATCACATTACAGCTGGTTTGAGTGGCGGTGATTTAATTGATGCCTGATGCTATCCAGTTTGTGGGTGGTTGTGTGTGTGTGTGTGTGTGTGTGTGTGTGTGTGTGTGTGTGTGTGTGTGTGTGTGTGTGTGTGTGTGTGTGTGCGCATGCCGTGCGTGCATGCGTACGAGCGAGAGAGAGAGTGTGTGTACTGTATGTTGGTGTCTACTTCTTTTGGCTATACTTCCCATCGGGGTCGCCACTGTGGATCATCTGTTTCCATCTGCTTCTGTTATCTGCAGAGGTGCCAACTGGATATGGCAAGGTATGGCAGCTGACATACCTTGGCTACAGGGGGGATGCCTGTTGCTAAGGTATGGCAACATACCTTAGCTTTTGCTGAACTGACGCCACTGGTTCTCTGCGTCTTCTTCTGTCATTCCCCTTCACCACTACTCTCCGAAGTTGTATTTTTTTCACAGTGCGGTGTTCCTGCAAACGTATTCCCCGCTGGAAAAAATCTGGTGTCCTGCTCTGTCGAAAAACAATGATTCAGGCGATGTTACACCTATTAAGAGCGAGTTAAGAGCTACAATCTATTTTAGTTTTTTCGCTGGGGAATGTAAACAGGCCTGCACTGCATGACGTAACTTAAAAACGCAGCACTTCCGATAGAAATCTTGGAACAAAGCGGAAGTCATATTTTGCCCAGGTTGCCACCACTCCAGGAAATCAAACCTTGACTAATTTAGATGGTTTGTCTGATCAGCAAAAGCTGGTATGGCAACATGACTGGTGTCTTGTACACGTGCAAAGGCATGCGTGCAAGACACCAGTCATGTTGCCATACCTTAGCAACAGGTAAGTAGTAGATAGTATTATTTTACTGCAAGGCACAAGTAAACAACTCTCTGCCACACTTGAAAAAAATGTGCCACTGCTGCTAATTAACAATAATACATTGCACCTGTGCTGACCTACTGAACCGGAGAATAAACCATTTGTCAAGATAGGGGGGACACAAGTGTTGTGGAGAATATAGTACCTTGTGAAAGCGATAATTTTGTTCTAATTTGCATTGTAGTTAGTTAAAAGTGATTTAATTACAGGATAATCAATGCAGATAGTCGTTTCCCTGCATGAGCGAAGTTATGGCAGCTGCCATACCTTGCCATACCGACGCCTCTGTGTATGTTTCTGTTGATGTCTTTCATTCATGCAGCTCCACATCCTACCAGAGAAATAATTGAAATAAAGGTATTTGAACTAAATATTTTAGGTTACAGACTGACACGTTTTGTCTCAACAGCAGTCATGCGTTTGTTTGATTATAAGCTCCTAAGTTTACAGCATAACGATAAGGGATGGATTTTCATGAGGAAATGGAAAGCCTCTTACATGCACACAGTGCAAGCATAGCAGTGCTGCTTTGTTTAGATGCAAAGCCAACTATTTTTATGATAAACTGGAGGATTTGGTGACAGTCAATATGTCTATTGACATAACAATGACGATACAAAAACACAATTCAACTAGAAGAAGTGCTCTTCTGAGCACAGGTCTCCAATGTAAAAAGGGTGGCATGTGTTCTTCACCAATCTTAGGCCTTTCATGGCGCCACCATGAGGCTGATTTGAACATTTTGTAATGTAATTTTTTCCTTGGCCTTTTGCGAATGTGCGTGCAAAATTTCAGTACAATTTGTTTGAAACGGATCAATCCTGCAAAGTTTGGAGGCCAATCTTAGCCAATCAGGATGGAATATAATACAGGACAGATCCGTCTTGATCATATGACTGTAGAGATACTGTACTGATTTGTGTTCATTTTGGGTAAAATCTGAAGGAGTATGAAATATCCAAAAATGTGTCTTACATAAGTCGGCCTCCAGGTGGCGTTATAAAAGGCTGATGTGAAAAATGCAAGGAAAGGGTTTTTCCTTGGCCTATAGGGAGTGCGCTTACAAAGTTAGTTAGAAACTGATCAGTGGAGTTATAGGTAAAACCACGAATTGGCCTGTTATAGTGCCACCATGAGGCTGATTTCAAAAATTTGAAGTGGCATTTCTTCCTCATCCTAGTGGGAACATGTGTGCGAGATTTTCATGTTAATTGCACTCTGCGTTTGTGATTTGAGGCATTTTGTCCAAAACGGACCAATCTTACAAACTTTGAAAGCCAATTTCAGCCAATCAGGATGGAATATGGACAATCAGAGAGATCCATGTCGATCACATGACTGTAGAGATACTGTCTACCGATTTGCGTGATTTTGGGACAAAATCTGTAGGAGTACTGGCCAAAAGGTAGTTTTGCAAAAATTGGCCTCCTGGTGGCGCTAGAACAGGCCCATGTGAAAAATGTGGGGCAGAGGTTCTGAATTGGCATCCAGGGAGTGCGCTTACAAAGTTAGAAACTGATCGGTGGAGTTATAGGTAAAACCACGAATCGGCCTGTTATAGCGCCACCATGAGGCTGATTTCAAAAATGTTAAGTGGCATTTCTTCCTCGGCCTAGTGGGAACCTGTGTGCGCGATTTCGTGTTAATTGCACTCTGCATTTGTGATTTGAGGCATTTTGTCCAAAATGGACCAATCTTACAAACTTTGAAAGCCAATATCAGCCAATCAGGATGGAATATGGACAATCAGACAGATCCGTGTCGATCACATGACTGTAGAGATGCTGTCTACCGATTTGCGTGATTTTCGGACAAAATCTGTAGGAGTAGTGTACAGAAATGTGTTTTGCAAACATCGGCCTCATGGTGGTGCTATAACAGGGCCATTTGAAGAATTTCGGCAGAGGTTCTGAATTCACCCTTTGTCAAGTCCCGCCCATTGTCCTGCCCCTCTCCACACCCATTGGTTGCTGTGTCTTGGTGGGACATTCAGTGGGACATTCCATCCACTGCCATGTTAATTCAGTTGCTTCATATTGTTATTCTGTGTGCTCAATTCAAATTTCAAACTTTGTTTCAGTCAATTAGAGCTGCTCAGTGGCAGCATAGTGAATCAGTATGTTTTTAAATGTTTTTATTTCTCCAAAAATTATGTTTTAGCTAATTCAACATAAAAAAGGCGGAACCAGGGCGGGACAAGGCAGATAGAGCCTGCTGGTTGGTCAGTCAGGGACCAACCAGGAGGCTAACAAAGGGAGTGTGTGTGCTCATTTTGGCAGCGTCTGGGCCAACGGCGACTGAGATTAGTTGTACACAAACTCGGAGGACGGACGGACAGACGGACGGACGGACGGACGGACGGACGGACGCACGGACGCACGGACGGACGGACAGGGGCGAAAATATACTCTCCCCCTGCCTTCGGCTGGTGGAGACAATAACTATTTAGCACTATTTATTTTAGTGTGACTAACAGAGCAGCAGAGCATTGGTCTATTTCAATGGTTCTCAACCAGTGTTCTGGGGACCACCAGGTAGTCCCCAGGCCCCAGCTAAATGATGGAGAGTTGATAACCAAAATGGACCCTTATTATAGATCTTTAACTCTTGAGAGTTTCCAAGAGTTAAACGATTTGGTTTCATTTTACTGATTGGTTATAAGATGGCAACATTTCTGTCAATTATATGAAGATAAAGTTTGAAATGAGTGAAACGCTCCTTTAAGTGGTTGACAAGTCAAAGTATTGCAGGTCAGTCTAGTCTCCAGTGGCGGAAAAAGTGCTACAATGTTTTACTTAATTAAAAGTATCAATACTGCAATGTATTACAAGTAAAAGTACAAACATATTGGGATCAAAATGTATTTAATGTACCAAAAGTATAAAGTACTCATTATGCAGAATATCCCATTTCACAAGTGTTCAAATGTATAAAATATAAGAATCTTTTGAAAATAGCAGATCTACAATAGCAGATCATCGCAGCGCATGCATTGCCATTGTGAGCTTTTAGATTGGTTATTTTCAAAAGGCTGAAATGTACAGTGTGTAGAGCTGAAGTGTTTGATGTATGTTTTGTAATAATAATCTATAAAGTTACTAATAAATAACGTTTTCAAAAGATTGTAGTGGAGTAAAAGTATATATTTGCCTTGGCCGCATGGATATCAAACAGGGGGTCCTTGGAAAAAAAGAAAGAGAATCACTGGTATTGAAGATATTACTCTTGACAAGATCTCAGGATGGGGGTGCAAACCTGGGGTACAGTACGGTGGGGGACTAATAACGCAGAATAGCAATTTTCCAATTTTACACCTGCCATCCTGTCCAGCGTCTCACTGTTAGAGCTGGTATTTCAAGATATTGTTGACATGAAGCAGAAAACGGAGCAACAAGCCTTGTTATTTCATTCAATTAGAAGGCTGGAGTCATTTTGACAGGTAATGTTTCCTGTGCGCTGTGAAATATCAGCCCTCTGGCTGCAATGCATTCTGGGAAATCGAGCTGGAGCCATATCAAGTCTGAGACTCATTGAGACAGGTGTAGAAAAAAACACACCACAAACAGTCGATACATCTCTCTGTCTCACACACCATGACGCATGCACCGCATGCATGCACCGCATGCACACACCGCACACTCTTGCTTAAGTCAATGCAAAAACAAGTACCACATTTCTTCCTGGTCCAACCATTCATTACTATGATAATTTGTTCCCAGAAGAATACATACTTTACTTTCCATATCAGGCTCTGATTTGTGAAATCCTTCCATTCCCATGTATTCCTTATGAAATCTATAGTGTTTTACCTCTGCCAGGCTGGAACAGCCAGGGGCCAAGATTATGGTTTCACCCCTGTGACAGTGTGAGTGCCTGCGAACAGCTAATCTGGGCACCGTTGCACCGGTCGGCGTAGAACTCCCAGCAGGCCAAGAAATAACCTCTATCCCAATCTTTATGGTGGCGCAATTAGATAGTATACGTATATGCATTGGTAACAGTATATAACATATTTTAGTAACATTATGTAAAACATTTTAGATGTACACGTCACATTGGTGCGATGAGATGCGAAGTGATGCGATGCGAGAGTGTGGTCTAGCCAACACCAACTCAGGACTCGATCCTGGATTGCTGCCCTCCACACTCTCCTCTGCCCTCACACATCTACCATCAGGGTTTTGAGCTCTACAGTGTTGCTAGACATTGGTAACATTATATAAAACATTTTAGATAGTACACATGCATTGGTATAACATTATATAAAACCTTTTAGATAGTACACATGCGTTGGTAATGGTATAACATTATATAAAACATTTTAGATAGTATGCATGCATTGGAAACATTATATTGAATCATCCCTGATGTTCTCAGTTACTGTAAACAAAGTGAGAGTGAAACAAGAGCCTGGTTCACAGGGCTGCTGTAACGAGCCAGGTCTTCTGTACGGTAGCAGCTCGCTCTGTGTTGAGGAGTTGTGGCTAATAGCCGCTGTAGCTGTAATAACTCCCACTGCAATTTATGTTCCAGTCTTCAATCACCGGCATTAATAAAGTACTGCCCTGGGGCCCGAAGAGAGTCTGTGTGTGTGTGTGTGTGTGTGTGTGTGTGTGTGTGTGTGTGTGTGTGTGTGTGTGTGTGTGTGTGTGTGTGTGTGTGTGTGTGTGTGTGTGTGTGTGTGTGTGTGTGTGTGTGTGTGTGTGTGTGTGAGAGAGACAGAGAGACAGAGACAAGGGAGAAAGAGATTTCTGTGAATCATTTCATTTTGGCTTTACTTGTGCATTTTGGCACTTTACTAAGCACTAAATCGAGTTGCTATAAAACATAATTTTGATGATGTAAATCTAATGAACACCATCAAATTGAGCACTAATAGAATAACGTAGGAGGGACACAGACAGTACGGAGTCGTGCTCTGAGAATGGCAGATAGTATACACAAGCTGAGAACTGCATTCTCTTTGAACCTGGATCATCAGTAGGCCTCTCAGTGATTATTACACCGTGAGAGTTGTTTTGAAGTTTATATTATTTCATATCAGGGGTGTCCAAACTATTTTCAAAGGGGCCTCATTAGAAAATATTAAAACACCCAAGGGCCGATACATCTCCTGACATAATGTCCCTTTTGATCGGGCCAAATAACAAAGTCACATACATATGTATCGCATTAAAACCATTTATTTAACTATCATCATCGATAATTAATATCAATGGTCTTTTGTCAGGTGTCTGCTAAGCCTTATTTCACATTACCAAATGTAACCAGACATGCAAGGTGAGAAAATACAATAAAATAGCCTTTCTTTGACCGCTTTAGAATAAGACAACAAGGAACAATCCTGACAAATTATACTCTGGGAAAATATTCTTGTTTGATGGTGCTGGCGGGCTGTTTATAATACAATTTAGGAATGAAGCTGAGGGCCGTGTAAAAATTGTCCTCGGGCTGCATTTGGCCCCTGGGCCGCACTTTGGACACCAGCTGTTTTACATAGTTTTGCATGGTCTCCTAGGACAGCAGCATCAGCAAATATTGAATTATATTTGCTGATGCGACATAATGTGTTTGTTTTAAAGGATCTGTAGCGTAGGCTAATCAAAAATAGCAGATATACAATCTCACATAGCGCGGCACGAAGCTTGTACATCTCTGTGTTCAAAAAGAAAATGTAATATTCATATTTTCTTTTTTTACACAAATCTTCTCTTCTGAGGGGGTCCCTGGCACAAAACCTTTTCAGATGGGGGGTCCATGGCCAGCCACCAAAACACATATCATTTTGGGAGTCCTTGGCACGAAAAAGTTTGAGATCTACTGATATTTGGAAGGTATTTGTAATATACGAGTTCAAGTGGAGGCCCTGCGTTAGCGTTCTATACCGAAGGAGATGATGTCTGTATATATTTCTAAATGAGTCAAACCCACCAAAGCAGAGGACGGGCCCAAGGGCGTCTCCATGCTGCGCCGCCAGCGCTCCAGGGGTGGGGTGGGGACCACAGGCGTCAATTGGGTATGGCAAGGTATGGCCATACCTTGGCTACAGGGGAAACAAAATAAAATGTACTTATAAATTATTCATCATGCCTGTTGCTAAGGTATAGCATTGGCAACATAACTGGTGTCTTGCACGCGCACCTTCGCGCGAGTACAAGACACCAGTCATGTTGCCATACCTTAGCTTTTGACGAACTGACGCCACTGGTGGGGACATTACGTCCAAGAAGCCCATCTCTCATTTGAGCTAATGGAGAGAGACACAATAAATGTCTGGCCCTACTATCCATCTATAAACCCCCCTCCCACACCACCACCTTCCCTTTCCTTCTCTCTCTCTCTCTCTCTCTCTTTCTCCCTCTCTCTCCATCCTAAGGAGCTATATGGGGCCCACTTAGTCTAATGCACTGTTTCTCAACGTCCGGTCCGAGGCCCCACCAGGGGTCCAATGGACCTTTTATGGGTCTCTTAAAGAAATATTTCATCTAATTACTCACCCCACGAAGCCTTGAATTCGTGGAGACTTTTAGTTTTTCCCCTGTTGCATTCCTGAGACAATAATCTAAATAGGTTTTTAGGAGGTGGCAGGAGACCAATGCAAAACTATAGGACTATAAAAAATAATAATATAAACTTCGAAACAACTCTCACAGCGTATGGGAGATCTCCAGAGCACAAGAAAATGTTTTAAATATAGTTGTGTTCTTGTTAAGATTGCTTCCTATTATTCATTGCCTTTTCAAAATGGCCCCCAAGTTCCTCACTGCCACGTTCCTAAATTTCTAGTGCACGGATCAATTTTTAGTGCACGGATCGTGCACGCCCATGCCTAGATCATGCACGTTTTTTTTTTTTTTTACGGAAAACTCAGGAAACTCGGGCTGTGGCAATATGGGGGTACTGAAATAATACGGGAAACTCGTGCCTTGGCTGTACATCAATAAGTCAAATATCTCTTGAACCCCAATCTACAGTGTACAATTTTCAGAGTTTGTTTAACGCTGAGAGCGTACAAATGGAACCAAAGGGACCCTTATATACGGGTCCATTTTGGTTCCATTTGCACACTCTCAGAGTTGGACCCGCTAAGGGTCGATTCTGTGGTCCCCTCTCTCTGCCGCAACTGGACCCTGATTGGAGCAGCATCACATGGTCGGAGCTGCATTGCTGTACATTACATCATTGGCCTCTCTCTTGGTCTTTTATTCTCTGTTCTATCTTTAGCTCCCGTACGTTTTATTAGCTTCGTTCAACGTCGTCTCGTGTCGCTCGCTCCATTTCACTCACGGTGTCTTCCTGCTCTCTCTCTCTCTCTCTCTTTGATGTTTTTGTGTTGTCATCACGCTACAAAAAACAGTTTGTTCCTTGTTTCCTGCTCTTCTGTTGACCCCGTCCCCCTCCTTCTCCCCACCTCCTCTCTCCTCTCTCTCTCTCTCTCTCTCTCTCTCTCTCTCTCTCTCTCTCGACATTCTCTCGCAGTGGCGTCAGTTCAGCAAAAGGCTAAGCTAAGGTATGGCAACATGACTGGTGTCTTGCACGCATGCAAGACTAGTCATGTTGCCATACTTTAGCAACAACAGGCATGATGAATTTATTTTAAGAAGTATTTTTTTTCTCCCCCCTGTAGCCAATACCTTGCCATACCCAATTGACGCCTCTGTTCTCTCAACAGAAATCTACCTAAGAGCCGGACCATGATGGAGTGTGCTCTGGAGATCTCCCATGATGCACTCTGATAATGAGTCATAGTCATAGAGTTGGTCATAGTCCAGTGTCGTTAGTCTTGTGTGTCCTTCCTTCCTTATCTTAAAATTGCCTAATGGGTGTTATAGTGGTGCAGTCGGTGGACCACCGACCATGTATGGAGTCAAATTCTCCTCATCACCACACGGACACTTAGAGAAACCGTCACCGCGGGCCCCGCAAAATGCACATACTGTATGTATGCCATACAGTATATGGAGTCAAAAGCACATATATGGAGATCAACATGCATTGATGTCACACACAACACGACATAAACCAAATGCACATATGTAGAGATTTGATTGAGCCATAAAAGTGTCAAACTCGTTATGTGCTCGTTAGTGCATCACAAACAGCAATCACTTTGATAGCTGTCAGAGAGGGGAGGGCAGTGACACAGATCTGTGATTCTACCCAGTATATAATAGTTTTGCATAATTATTATTATTTTTTTCTTTTCAAAATGCACTGATTTCAGACAACAGAAACCAGGTCACATTCCATTTCATCTTTGTCTTCATGGTGTTGTTCAGTCCATTTCGCTGCGGCTCCATGTACCTGACACTGGCAGTTTCACTTGCCATCCACAGAAACAGTCAAACGCCTCTCCCACACCCACAAATAAGGAAGAATTGATCTCTTGACGTGTCCGTCTTGTGAACTGTGTATACAATCAATACATCATATTGCACACTAAGTGATCGCAGTCAATTGTGCCTTGTTTGTGGCAAGTGGGAGGAACAGCATCCATTAGTTTGGATGTGATTCTGTCATTCTGGTAAAGCGCTTCTTACTGCAGATGTTTGGTATAAAATCATTCGACATTATGATGAATGAAAGACTAAACACGTTGAATTAAATAAATACTAAGAGACCGACCGATATCTCAGTTTCGTCTGATTATCGTTCATTATTTTACTTTTTGGGCATTTGCAATTATGCAGCTGAATTTTTTTCCACATTCAACATGGCATCCAGGCATGTTATTATAAAAAAAATGTTTTAAACATTTTCTAAAGTGTTTAAAAAATGTAAAAAATAGCCAACCTAAAAGCTCAACGGTTCGCATTGCGACACATTATGTGCTTGTAAACTATCTAGTTTCCATTTTTTTTAAACTAGGGCTTAAAGCGGCACTATGTAACTTTTTTATGAATAAAATGTAATTTGATCCAATCTGTAAGGTAGAGTTTGTTCAAATTAATACAATATAACTTACTATACCGGTATACATTTGGGGTGGTTGTATTTGGTCTCCCTACCTGAGACATTTAGATCCTGCGTCTAGGCACCCTGGGCAAGATATGACTTCCGCTTGGTTCCAACTCCAAGATTTCTAGCGGAAGTGCTGCGTTTAACGGAAGTTACGTCATGCGGTGCGGGTCTGTTTACACTCCCCAGCGAAAAAACAAAATTAGATTGTAGATCTTAACTTGCTCTTAATAGGTGTAATATCGCCTGAATGAATGTTTTTGTTTGTGTATTGTTTATTGCGAGCGCAACCGACGGAGCAGGAGACGTAGACCCGATTTTTTCCAGCGGGGAATACGTTTGCAGGGACACCACACTGTGAAAAGAAGACAACTTCCGGGAAAATTCTGCCCCACCTCCTAGAACTTTTCTCTTCGCAGATGAGTATAAGCCTGGCTACGTGAGGCTAGCGTCTAGGTGAGACATATGACCTTTGACTCCGTCCCGTTTCTGGTTTGACATGAATTCAATTCATCACCTAGCGGCTAGCGGGAAGGTTCTATTAGCTCAATGGTAAATTAATGTGCGCAAGGATTCAAATCCATTGTAGAACAGGAAAGTTACATTAAGTGGTTCAATAACAAGTTATGCTTTTTTATTTTTGCCCCAATTACAGCCAGCCACCTGTTCCCGGCCTCCATAGATAACTCTTTCACTTTAATAAGGAAGTATCGTATAAGGAGGTACCATAACTTTCTTCATTTGAAGAAGTTATTAAAGAGTTTGTCAACACGGCTATTCACTGTACAAATCCAATTCACGCAGTTGCCATCCCATGCCAACAAGGACCTCTTTTGATTTCATCCTGGATCCCAGTTCTAGAGAGAAGGGAATTATTTCAAGGTTTTGCACAGCTACTTTAGACACGGAGGGAACTTCACTTAACCCATGTGTGTCACCTCTTTAACCATTTATTTGTGCTTTAACTATTGAAAAATAGCTCGCACTGCGAGCTTGTAGATCTGCTATTTTTGAAAAATTGTGAAAATTTGTGGAAATCGTTGAATATATTATATACGCAAATCCTTCTTTCTCTTGGTCCCTGGAACAAAATATTTTCAGATGGGGGTCGGCGGTCAAATAGCCTACACATAATTCTAGGAGGTCCTTGACATGAAAAAGGGAGAAAGGTTTGAGCACCACTGATCATAGAAACATAAGTTTTTCAGAAAACGGATTAGAAGACATTTTTAGGTATTTTTAGGCCTAAATGGACCAATTCTACAAATACCTTCTAAAGCAGTAGTTCTCAAGCCTTTTCATGCCAGGGACCAAATTGATACATGGGAAATATTTTGTGCCAGGGACCCCTCGGTCAGAAGAGAAGATTTATCTTAGAAAATATCACTCTCAAGATTTTTCAAAAATGTTCAAAAATAGCAGATGTACAAGCTCGCAGCGGCATCAGACCCACAACTATGACATATATTATACACCCAGTTCCATTCTTCTTCATATGCTGTCATCATGTGTTAGATCCATGCGTTTAATATCCATCGGAGCTTTGGCATTATTATTTGCAATATAGCTTACTTTACTTACCCTATAGATTACCTTTGAGATTAATATAGACTTTTAGATAATTAACGTATGACTAATAAAGCCTGTATGTTTGTTACCACAAGTGACAATACTGAATTTGAACTCCCGGCGCTGACGCACATGCTACTGAAACGTTATGTACCCCCCTGTCGTCTCCCTCTCTGCCCTGGGCAAGGCCGTAGGCCTGTCTCTCTGTTTGTTCTCACTGCCGCTTCCTTCTCGCTTTTGAAGAAACGCCGTCCCACCACACTGCATGTGCTTTACACACACACACACACACACACACACACACACACACACACACACACACACACACACACACACACACACACACACACACACACACACACACTGTACTGATGACTCATGGCTCATGACATTAAAGGGTAATGGGATGGGATGGGAAGAATATGTTGTCCATCCAGAAAGAAGCTAATGAGAATTACGCGTTTCTTCCTTCCTAATGTAGCATTATGGCCGTTGGTTCCCAGTTCCCACTGAAGGTGCCTTCCAGCTCACGCCTTCCAGGCCTGTTGGGCTTCAGCAACACTAGTGTCCTGCTTAGTGAAGGTATGTTTCCCTTGTTTTGCTGGAGTCCACATCAATATACTGACGTGTTTCGGCGGGCCCGACCACCTAACCCTAACCTAGCCTGATTTCAGACTCTACGCTTCACTCAGAGAGTGGGCGGGTCTATTGGCTGGAGCCAGGCTAACCCTAACCCTAACCCTAACCCTAACCCTAATCCTAACCCTAACCTCAGTAAAACGAACGCTACTGAATGCTAACCTGGTTGGACCAACGGGTCGTCGAACCAATGCTCAGTAGTCCCCGTTTTGCTGTTCAAGCAATCACCTGTATGCGCTGTATATTGCAAATTTGACCATGACCGCTTGTTTGTCGTTTTAGCTTATTGCTACAAACTACTCCTTCTGGAGCTTCTGCTCTGGCGTGCGGCACTAAATCGCCACGTGGGCTTTATTTATATCGCAGTTTACCTCTACCCAGTGTCCACCGCTGTGGACAGTGCCACTGTTAGCGCTGCCCAAGCAAACGTGGTAGGTTAATTGAGAACCTGAGACGAAAAACAGTCTAAATTTTTTGTGATTTTTTAATATAGATATTTTTTGATTTGACCAGACTGTAAACCAGACTGTAAACCACAGACTAGTCTGTTAATTGTTAATGCACTCCCCCTCATTTTGTCCGTCTCAGGTACTCAATTGTGCATCTCTCCGTTTCGATTTCTATGAACTTATAGTAAGACCTAACTCGGCCCGCTTGTTGCATCGCCATTTCAGGGCTGGTGGCAACTGCTGTTTTGCTGATTGTGTTGTTTCGCTATGCATTGTGAAAGATCCCACACAACTCTTGAGTCTTGAGTTTTATTGTTTATTTTGCCCTATGGAATGCATTCCTGTTTTATTGCTACACCATGATGATATTTATGAGATTGATGAATAACTAATTAATAAAGAAGCCTATTTTGTACTTTTGGTTATCTGCCTTGGTCATTGTAAAACGAACTGTGTGAGGAGTTACTATTGTACAAGGGTGTAGTTGAATTAGGTTATTGGATGAATATTTCCTGGGGCGCAATTCCCCAGGTGGCAATTAGCTTAATTATAACGCCATGTCACACTAAGGTTAGGGTTTGGATTAGGTTAACATAAATTTGTTTGGGGAATTAAAAATGTTGTTACTGTATGTTTCGCAAACTTTTGACCCGACGAAGAGCCTAGGCTCAAAACATTGTCAATAAATTATAGCCTGAGCATTAGTGTGCATAGGTTTTATTATGTTTCTCCACAATATTCATGACATGACTTGTTCATATCATCCCATCCCTACCAGGAACCCCACTTTCCCCAAGCACTCCACTCTGTACCTCCTGAGGCCCTGCCTCTCTGTCTCTCAGCAGATGTGATGCTAAAAGGCCTTTTAGATGCTCAAGGAATAAACATCCAATTACACCACTGGATGCCCTTCACATCTTTACTGCTCCCTGGTTGGGTATCATATACGGCCAATCAAATCACAGCAGCCACAGCTTGTTAGAAATCTATGGACATGACGGGGAGAAAGAGAGCTTTTCATCAACCTTTCTGTGGCCCTAACTTTATTCCTACGAGACAAGCATCCATAAACCAAACAGACTATGGTAATTGTTTCATCATGTCTATGTCACGTCAGTCATGGAAAAAAGAGTATACACCACCAAAAAATACACTGATTACGTTTGCAAACATATATCTGAATGGTTAAATACATTCAATTTTCCTTTTGGGAAATGTAGACCGAAATGTAGACCGATATAATTATGTTTAATAACATCACAATTTAACAATTTAACAATGTCTGTGTGTGTCTGTCTGTCTGTCCGAGGTCTGTCTGATATAACCGCATGCGGACATCACTGATACCACCGCCTATACTGTGCATGTGTCAGCGCCATGGTAACAGCCGCATGCTGAAACAGTGCCCAAATTTGGAGATGACTGACATCACAGATACCACCACCATGGTAACAGCCGCATGCTGAAACAATGCCCAAATATGGAGACGACTGACATCACTGATACGTCTGGCCTGGATTCTCCAACATTACTTCTGAGACTCCAATCTATCATATACTGTGCACACCCCATAACACAAACTCTGCTCATAATTCGGAGCACATATTATGTTAGAACGGGCACAGACTAGTTTTGTTGAGCTTGTAAATCAGCTATTTTCGCACGACACCATCGAATGAGGAAATGTGAAATCTAAGTGGTTAATTTTCCCACATACAAAATTCCTGTTGGCATTGGCACATCACAGAACATGTCCACAATAATTGGCTGCCTCAGAGACTGCCTGGACAGAGGTTTTGATGAGTTTATAACAGTCAGGGTAATGTACGTATACGTCTAACGCGTGAAGCTTTCTAATCCTCGCTTACATCGGACCAATCCCAGCTCTGTCGCCTGTGGACAGATCATGTGTCACCGCACGGCAGCTCACTGTGACACTTACAGTAATAACTATCAGCCCTCTTTTCACACTCTGATCAAGAAATTAAACATCGGTCCTTCCACCTCATAAAAACAACAGACAAATATCTGTCTTCTCCAGACAGTGGTGGACAGTAACTAAGTACATTTACTTGAGTATGGTACGTAAGTGCATCTTTGGGGTAGGCCTATTCGTTTTTTCGTTTTTTGCAATCTGTTGACTTTCCCTGCGCTACATTTAAATATTGTATTTTGACTTTGGAATACTTGTGTATTTACTTGAGTCTAATAATAAATGGATTGCATTTTTATAGCACTTTTCTAAGTTGCAAACTCAAAGCGCTTTACAATGGTCAATTCATTCAAACATAGTTTATACTTTGTCCACTACCAACACTGCCCCTGTGGTTCTGCTGAATCTGAATCTCATATCTAGTATCTCCATATTTAAAAAATTTATGTTTGTTTATAGAAAATGTATGCCCAGTTACATCGTACAAGAGTAAGTAGCAAAAATAGCCGATGTACAAGCTCACAGCTTGATCTTGTAGATTTTAGCTACTTGAATTTTTTTAGTTAAAGGCCCGCTGACACGCCCCGAAATTATAATAATATGATACAGTAGGTCACGTGGTCTCTCTGAAAACAGTCTGAAATAGTCTGAAACTCATGTCACAGTGTAATCTGCCCCTCGCCCCCAACAACAGCTGACCTGTACAGTAATAGTTTATAGTACAGTCAATTAATTTGATTGGCTTATAATTGCACATTCCCACAATGACATCATAAAAACATTAACTCATATTTTAAGATACATTTTTAAAGTGACAGTACCCCTTTAGGTGACAGTACCCCTTTAAGTGTACTGTGTGTCTGTGGTTTCTATAAATATTGAACCAATGAAAAGTATTAACAAGAGCTTGTGTTGTGACCAAATTATAATTGCATTGGATCCATTGGAACACAGGTTCTTTTTTCCCCCCCATTTCTTGAAGAATATAATGTTTTTGGACATGCAAGGTTTCCGCTGACAGTGATGATATCTAACCGTAACAACCTCCGTTGTAATTTCTGGCTGTTTCATTAGAGAGAATAATACATCAAGAAGAATAGGGAGACATATCAACCAAATCAGACCGTATCAGCATCAGAAGTCAAATGTTGTC
>NC_137829.1:15480553-15548053 GCF_963921795.1 Nannobrachium achirus
TTTGAATCCCTTGGGGGAAAATCCAGTGTTCTTCACAGCAGCCATATTGACATAAACAGTTGTGTAATGTTACCTCTTAAGGTGTCGCCAGTGATGCTAATTAAAGCTGAAGGCTCTAACATAACACTACCCCGGCCCTTTGAATGGTGCAGAGCCTTATTAGTTCCAAGGGTAACACCTAAACAACATTACACAACTATTCATGTCTCTGCTTATCCAACACAAAGTAAAACAAAACAAAAAAAATCTTAAGGTAGGGTAAGTTTTTTGTGGAAAATGTTAAAGCTCTATATTCAGATATTAATCATTACTATAGACTATGTGTGTTCAGTAACAGGCTAGGGGTCTCCTTTTCTTTAATAAACAGGAAATACATTTTCAGGTGGGTTGCTATACTTGCCACTTTAAACCAATCAGGAAAGAGTACCCATTTTTCATGTCATCACTTTCACTTGTTTATCCTGCATCCTGTATGAGTTCACTCTCCTGATTGGATAAACCTGGTATCCCGACCTGGGAATATATTTTTGGTTTACAATAGCAATGATTAGGCTACTATCAGAATTTAAAGATATTTGGCACTTAGGCCTATTGTAACAAAATCACAGCGACAGAGTTCTCAAGCGACTTGAAGTATAAATGAGGCTGTTTAACCTCGTCAGAGAGTGGCCTACTAATGAAATGTCCGGCGGGGCCAAGCAGCTGAGGGATTGGATCGATGGTGACCGGAGCTGCTATTGACGCTGACGTCCCCCAAAGGAACAATACGTTCCCTGCCTCCGCTAAGCTGCAGCTGCTGCTGCTGCAGCAGCCAGACAGTCAATATGCAACACACACCACCATAGACACACACACTTTATACCTACAGTAGCAGTCTGTGGCACAGAGCATTAAACCTCAGGCTGGTACTGGTAATGCTATATTCTGTAGACCAGCAGTGGTTGTCAGACTTTTCTGGCGACGACCCTCCAAAACAATCCTATTTGAACTGGGGATCTGGAGTGGGGGAGTTTAAATTTTTGGTCTTGTCGCGATGGTAAATGAGCGAGTGTTGCGCTGAATTTGGCGGTGTCTCACATGGCTCCGTCATCTCCACCAAAAACATGCGCTCGGGGTGTGGTTATCCCTTTTTCCTCCTAGAGAAAGAAAACAAGCTTACCGAAGCGCTTACGCCCGTTCAGAGTATGGGAAGGCATTGCAGACTCTGCAAACTCTGAAAGGACAGCTAATGAGGGGAAAGTCACAACTAGTTCAACCAGCTTGCTCTGCAAGCTGGTAAAAAGTAATTTTGAGGTTGCACTACCCCTTTAAAGGTCCAGTAAGTCTTTTTTTATATGTTGTTAAAAAGTGTTATGTAGCAATATATTCTGATAGCAATCATTACTAGAGTGTTGGGTTCAGTAACAGGGGTCCATCCCCCTGTCTCTCTGGCTCTTCAATAAACAGAAAATAAATGTTCAGGTGGGTTACCAATTTCATCCGGGGAGAGTACCCATTCATCAGCTTCAATTTAATAGTGTTCCAGTCACTTCTTTGAGTCACTTCCACTTCTTATCCTGCATCCTGTAGTTCTCTCTCCTGATTGGATACAATTGGTATCCCGTTCGGAAAATGCCTTTTCTGTTTACTAAAGAGCTGGAGAGACTTGAACAAATAAACTGTATCGATTTCTATCTGAATTCATAATGGATAATAGAGCTTTAAGAATTTACCAAAAACATTTTTGTAAAAAAAAAAAAAAAAAAAAAAAGAAGAAAAACACCACATACACTACCTTTAATCTAACCCTAAGTGTATAGGCCTATACACATGTAAGGGTCCATTTTGGTTCCATTTGTACCAGATTTTAGTGTGCAGCACTCAGTACCACACAATGTTTACGACACTATTTCAACCTTTCCTAGTGGAGTGTTGGCATCCAGACTTCAAAAGATACCACATCCACGTATAGGAAGGTTTTGGCATGTTCAAAAGTTGGCACGTTTCTGTCAGGTGGAAATCTCATTATGTTTGTCCATACTGTTACTTTTCAGGATTCAAATGTACAAGCTCCAAACTCGCCACGTTGCGCTACGTTTGGAGCTTGTGGATGCTTTTGTGTGACGCTGTAGTACGATCAAGTAGGGCATTCATTTACGAAAAAAGGAAAATCAACACCCTAAAGTTAGAATATGGAGAGAAGTGGTTTCTGCCCGACAGCAACGGTAATCTGATATAGATTTGATTTTCAGACCCAGATTTTTATCAAGGTGACATACATACAGTGTATTACTGTGATTGTACTATAAAAAACAGCACTAGTTAGCTAACAACACAAATCATGTTAAGATATTGGTCCTCAAGTACAAAGAAAAATCAAGTTTGAAATTGATAAAGTGATCATTACAATGTTTGGACCATAAAACTTGGACCATAAAAAAACATTATTGCTCTATTAATAAATAAAAATCGGTTCAAATCAAAGCAGATGTGTCTGGATGTAAAATGGCACGCTATTGTCAGGCAAATGTGAGTGCGCGCACACACACACACACACACACACACACACACACACACACACACACACACACACACACACACACACACACACACACACACAAGCGCTAATTATTTTCCTAATGGAACACTAAAAACCTTTTTTTAAAGTCACCTTGATGAAGAACCATTTCTCTTGTGAGGACCAGGAAAATGATCCTTACAATGTCTAATTCTCAAATTCTACTACACACACACGCACACACACACACGCACGTTATATCGTATACATACTTCATTAGATATTGCACAGTTCTCGTCTAACTCACGGCATCCATTTTGTTGAACGCATAGTGTGAGCTAGATGTCCATTGGCCTAGCTCTTGCTCGTTGTTTGGCTTTTTTAAAAATCCTTCCTTTCCCGGTAAGCAGCACTTGAAAACAAACTCAAGCGGTGGTGGCGGAATTTCTTCTATCACAAAGAGAACGTGAGAGAAACCATTTATAGGACTTAAAACACACACGACTGTGATTGGTTGGCTTAGGACAGCCAATCGTCTGGCTTCTGTGAGCAGTCAACTTCCTTTGTTCTGCGCAATGGAATCTCAAAAAAAGAAGGCAGCACCGTTTCATCGGGATAAAACACGGTTGTGGACTGGAAGCCAAATCTAATATTCTTTTTTTTACATTGATTTGGCCACCAATACGGCAGTTACTGGTTCCTCAAAGAACCTCCTCTTCAACATCCTTCTTTAAATCCCTTGGTTTCAGTTTTTTCTTCTTTTTTTTTGCTCCTTCCCCTCTCTTTGTGCCCTACTCTTCCTCGTTGAAAGTGTCGCTTGGACTGCAGTCTTCGTCGTCTTCGCTGAGGATCTCTGTGTTGGTGAAGGTCCCGGCCAGAGAGGCGCCAAGGGCCGGTTTGACCGGAGCCATCTCCGACAGAATGATGTTGTCCTGGTTGGGAAAGGGGCACACCGGTTAATCCAACAACAAAAAAACATATCACTGTAAACATATCGTCGTTGTCGGTCGGAAACCTTGTATCTCCAAGTTTCAAATTTGTACGTTCTTTCGCAAAGTGAAGTCTTGCTTCATCGTACAAAGCCGTCGCACAAAAGTAGTGAAAACAGTAGATCTACAAGCACACAACGCCTCGCGGTGCGAGGCGTTGTGTGCTTGTAGATCGGCTGTTTTCACTAGTTTAAATCATTTTTAAAATGATAAATGCAAAATGAACGGTTTTGGACATACAAGGTTTCCACCCGACAACGACGATATGCATGTGCAAAAAGAAAAGAAATGCTGATAATTCAATCTTTCGACAAAAAAAGGTTGATTACAAATAATCGCTGAGAAAATAAATGGCTAGGGTTTGGTTTGCCAGCCCTTACCTGGTTGCCCACCAGCGTGGTCTTATCCATGATCTCGCTGCTGTGCTTGGACACCACGGCGTCCAGGAAGTCGTACTTGTGCGACAGCGTGCCGCTCTCGAACAGGTACTTGGTCAGGTAGGAGAAGAGCACGTTGGCCAGGAAGGACGCCAGCATGGACACCGTCTTGAACGGGAAGCGCTGCTGGACGAAGGTGTGCTCCACCTGGACATGGGGATCCAAAAAACACTTTAGACCAGGAACGCATTATTATTACGCATTATTTTATGCTTTAACTATTAGAGCTTATGCTTTAACCAACAAAAGTGTCAAAAGTGATGACTCATCACTGTGATGACTGTGAAAAGTGATGACTCATCACTTTTCACACTTTTGTTGGTTAGTTTTCTTGCCCAAGGAATGTTTTTTGTGCAAAACAAATGCTTGCAATGGATTCACAATCATGAAAACTCTCCAGTTTGACCCCTCACATGCTACTTAAAGCAGAATCTTTCTTTTTTATAATATATTTCCTTTCCTGTGTAGTGGAGTCAATGGGACAGTGAATATACAAATGGCCATAACTTTTTTTCGCGATGTTTCCGGCAGAGCAGGCCTCTCATTCTGTGGACCTTAATGACCAAACTAATAGATAAAACAGAAATAAAAAGTGCGGCAGAACATCACAGGTTCAACCCTATTCCTTGAGCTTTAGGGCATGTGGATCCCCGACTACTACTTATTAACTGAGAACCAGTGTCAATAATATCAACAATCTGTCAATTGCATAGTAATCATGTATATAAGCTATTCAAAATGGATAGAATCATGATTTATTTTTTAACATAAATGGATAAATGTGAAAAAAAAAAAAAAAACATTTTTTGAAATCTTTTTTTTTTTTTTAAGCAATAATTTCGCGGACCCCCTGCAGTACCTCCGCGGACCCCCTAGGGGTCGCGGACCCCCTCCCTGTTGAAGACCCCTGTTCTATGTCATTTGTGCTCAAACCTTTTCATGTGAAGGACCCCCACAATGATATGTATTTGGCCACAGACCCCCATCTCAAAATATGTAGTTCCAGGGACCCCCCCAAAGATTTGCACACATTTTCGCGACTTTTCCAAAATTGCAGATCTACAAGCTCGAAAAACAAGAAAACAAGATTGCCGCTATCTCATGAATGACTGAACGGATTTCGAAGCAGATATTTTTTTTGTTTTTGTTTGAAAGCTGTGAACGGCGTTTACACACGTGGTGCATGATCCGTGATTACACGGATTAAAAGGTAAGAAAATGGCAGTGAAAAACATTAGTCGATTCTTTAACGCAACAGTAAGTGTGTTAAAAACACAGCACAAAAAGAGGGGGCACAGGTTGAAACTAAGAGAAAACAAATAAAAATATACTATGAATAAGCATAAAAAGCATTAAAAAGGTGTCACTGGGAATGATCAAATCAAATTACCACGTTGGTGAGGGGGTTGATCTTGTCTTCTGTGTAGTAGCCGGGGTAGTAGATGAACGGAGGGAGGTAGAGGTAGGGCTCGCCGCCGCCGATGCGCAGCAGCAGGCCGAAGACATACCTGTAGGCAGGGATGTGCAGAGAATGTTAGAGAGGCAGGGGCTGAAATTTATAAAAGGGCCTTTTGGTGAAAATATCGAAAATAGCCGACCTGCACGCTCACAATGTGTCGCAAGCTTGGAGGTCGGCTATTTTCGGTGCTTGATACCACACTAAACTAAACATAATCACGTCAATACTGGAGATGTGGCGTAACGGCATGTATTTCTACACAGAGAGGGCAGTTCTTTCAACATAAGAGTTTGGGCAAGGTAATTTTCTTGAATGCTGCCTTCATGTATGGCATGGAAAGGGGACAATTGCATTTCTTTCACCATAGTAAAAACTGCATTCATGGTCTGGAGAGGGCACTTTTTACAGACGGATAAAAGGGCTCAAGCCCCCTTTGATGTCTATGTGTGCGTATGCCTGTAGGGGCAGGGGGTTGTCACCATCATGACATTTTAGTTATAAAATGAAACTAAAAGAGTCCAAATAAGTGAAGCCATGATTTTAAGATCATGGCTTCACTTTGTTGATGATTAATTGTTGCTCAAATAACAGCGATAAACTATAATTGTTGTTAAAAAACAACAAAAACCTTTTAGGCTTCATAAATAAAGAGGTAGATATAGAAGATCAAACTTAACCCGGGGAAAGCATGTGTGTCATTTTAGATTTTTTCTTTTTAGATTAGCATTGGCTATTCAAAAATAGCAAATATACAAGCTCACAGCGTGTCACTTCGCGCAGCGCTTCAAGCTTGTGCATCTGCTGTTTTTGGACAGTGTGGATTTGAAGTGTGTGAATTACTGATTTAGATTTAGTAGAATCAGCCTCAGGCCTTAATGGCGTAATTAATAAATATACGGTACATGACTGACAATGAGGATTATCTGATATAGTTGTGATCAGGTGATAACGTAATTAATTGTGACATGTCAAAATAAACGTACCCGGCCACGGAGCCGTAGGTGTTGGTGCCTTTGACGAAGAGGACGCTGAGCAGCTGGGGGAAGATGATGACGTAGACCAGGTCGGAGCTCAGGTACCACAGGCCGTACACCGTCCCCGTCAGCAGAGCCATGGCCGTGGCCGCCGCCCCGAACACAAAGATAGTGATACGCATCACCCACACGATCTCACGGTCTGACGCCTGCAGGGAAACAACGAGGGGATGGGGGGGGGGGGGGGGGGGGGGGGGGCAGTGTGAGATACCAAGTGAAGAATCTGCTTTTATATTTTATTCACCTCTTTTTCTCCCCACTTGTCTTTAGTCATTATGCCCATTACTTATGTGTGTTGTCACTGCTGTTGTATCCTATACTGGCTCACCCGCCAGGGAGGAGCCCCCAACGGGAGGACGTAGAGCCTTCGTCCTCCTCCTCCCGCCCAACACTCCCTACGACAGGCTCTGCCATTTTCAACTAAACGTTGCTCTCAAAAATGTTTTTTAAAAATATTTGAAGCGAAAAGTAGATGATGGAAAATGGATTCTATTTGATCAGCACTTCCATGTTTTCCAAGGTGACCCGTGTTGCGCTGGGAGACGCCCAACGCAACACTTGGGGAACACTTTCAGCAGTCTGTAAACAAGGAAATACTTTGTTTTGTTTTTAGTTTTGAGTCAAATTATTAATTTTGTTGAGTAGCCGGGTAATAAGCGGGATAACGAATGGCTCCTTGGTCGTTCTCGAGAAATACAAATCCCTTCGCCTCTGGGAGTTATCAGGCTGTCGGGATTTTTATTTCTCGAGAACGACCGCGGAGCCAGTTCGTTATCCCTTACATACTGTACTGTATGTACGGGGGTGCTTGTCGTGTTCTCTCACTGATTGTCGGAAGGCCAGCTGGTAGATGTTCCGGGCGAACATGGAGCTCGCCGAGAGGATGGAGGAGTCTGCGGACGACATCACGGCTGCAGACACCGCTCCCAGGCCGAAGAAGGAGATCCAGGATGGGCACAGGTGCTGGAGCACGATGGGCAGGATCATGTCTGACTGCTCGTTCTCCTTGGGAGGGATCGGCCCATATGTCGTCTGGTTCCAGTCTAGCAGGACACAACAAACAGGGACGTGCAGAGAATGTTAGAGAGGCAGGGCCTGAAATTTCTAAAAGGGTCTTTTGGTGAAAATATCGAAAATAGCCGGGCTATATACCTCCAAGCTCACAACATATCGCACTGCGACGGGTTGTGAGCTTGGAGGTCGGCTATTTTCAATACTGGAGATGTGGCGTAACGGCATGGATTTTTCACAGAGAGGGCAAATTCTGTCAACATAAGATGCTGCATTCAAGTTCAGGAGAGTTTGTTCAAGGCAATTCTCTCGAAAGCTGCCTTGCCTTCAGGTATGGCATGGAAAGAGGGGCATTTGCATTTCTTTCACCATAGTAAAAACTACATTCATGGTCTGGAGTCCTTTTTACAGACGATAAAAGGGCAGGGGCTCAAGCCCCCGTTGATGTCTATGTGTGCAGCACGTGCCTGACAACAAAACACAAACTATTTACTTCGTCAGCGCCGCCCAGGAATAGGCCAACACCAAAACCACCTTCTCCTCCCCCCCTCCCCAAGACTTTACCTAACCAATTAGTTGACAGACCCAAAATCAGCTGTGCATAAATCATGATCCCGGCACTATTTCTGTATACATTATTGTCACTATAATGCTAGTTATACGATTGTTTTTGTTATTTAGATTTGTTTTGCTTGATCACAAATGTTAAGAATGTTATTTAGATAGCGTGTTGTTTAGAAAGATGCTAGGTTTCATGTTTAACATGCATCCTAGCGTCTTTGAGGCACAATACATTTGTATGCACTCTACTTAAGTGACTATCTACCCTGTCATTTGCTTACTAGGGTTCATACCATTTACATAATAAACACTATTGATTTTAGTGACCTCGTGACCTTTCCTATAGCGCCACCATAACAGTGCAAACATTCAAGTGAGCATCGGCCATCGGGGGTGCATGGCCTGGGCAGAGAGGCCATCTGGGAAACAAATGGTCCCTGGTTCAGATCCCAGCGATGGTCTATGTGTCAAAGTGTCCCAGAGGAAGACACTTAACCCCTAATTGCTCCCCAGGCACTGTAATAGAGCAGTGGTTATCAACCTTTTCAGGCTGCAACCCTCAAAATAATCATATTTTAACTGGGGACCCCCTACCCTGACGAGCACTAAGAGTTTTGGAATAGGCCTGGGGCGGTATGGACATTTTGTTACCGCGATTAACGTCTTCCCATTTACCGCCGGTACTGCGGTAATTACCGCACCCCCGTATCTATTAATTAAGGTTCGGCGATAAGCCAAAATATTGCAATCATCTTCCCAAAAGGAGGGGCGACACAGCCTGACTGCCCGAGTTATACTTCTCCGTACAGCACAGCGTGTCTGGCTTTCAAAGGAGCAGATCTACAAGCTCACAACACGTCGCATCCACGATGCGTTCTGAGCTTTTAGATCTGCACTGTCGGGTTACCATAGTAACGTAGGCAAGCTACGTAGGCTAGCTACTTGGGCTATTCAGACACAAACAGCTGAAGGAAGGGTTGTCAGATCGTGTACAGTGATTCTGTAAACTCACGTCACGTCTCAACTCTCAAATCGCAGTGATTGAGTGCTGCTATATACAGGTTTTAGTTACAAGACTTGACAGAAAAGGTTATAAAATCGCCGACGCGCAGCTGGACGGAGCACAACGTGCGACGGAGAAAGTAAAATAGTTTCTCCACAGTGGAGAGGCGACACAGCCTGACTGCCCGAGTTATACTTCTCCGTACAGCACAGCGTGTCTGGCTTTCAAAGGAGCAGATCTACAAGCTCACAACACGTCGCATCCGCGATGCGTTCTGAGCTTTTAGATCTGCACTGTCGGGTTACCATAGTAACGTAGGCAAGCTACGTAGGCTAGCTACTTGGGCTATTCAGACACAAACAGCTGAAGGAAGGGTTGTCAGATCGTGTACAGTGATTCTGTAAACTCACGTCACGTCACGTCTCAACTCTCAAATCGCAGTGATTGAGTGCTGCTATATACAGGTTTTAGTTACAAGACTTGACAGAAAAGGTTATAAAATCGCCGACGCGCCGCTGGACGGAGCACAACGTGCGACGCGTGGAGAAAGTAAAATAGTTTCATTTTCGGCTTTAGTCCACGCGGCCCGCGCTCCGCCAGTAATCCGTATGAATAAAAAAAGATATGCCACAACACAAGGTAGCCTATGTATTAACATCCTTGTGTCGAGTGGATTACAGAGAAAGAGTTGTGCTCCGTACTCTATCTATGCCCTGCGTGCAGCCGTGCACTGTGTACACTGCAGCCAGGTCTCTGTGTGTGAGTGACGTATGTGGCTTCCAACGTGTGGTACACGGCCCAGAGCAGAGCGGCATGGAGCGCATGCGGTCCTCGCTTCTCCCCCGTTTTAAAACTCGCTTGTTTTCCAATAAAAAATAGACCTTTTTTTTGTCTTTTTACCGCGGTAAGCACAATGACACCGCGGTAGACCTCGGTATACCGCGGTACGGCGGTACGGCGGTTACCGCCTCCAACCCTATTTTGGAATTACATTTTGTAACACGGTTCTATTGTGAGAATAGCCAATCAACGCCTCGCTTTAGATCGGCTATTCTCCCAATTTTTGCCTCTAATATTTGACAATTTGGCCAAAGTTTAATTTGTCATTTTAGAGGTATTAAAAATACCTTAAATTGTCACTTAAGAAATGTGCATTTACCCTCTATACACTTAAACTTTATGTTGGTTTGTTAAACTGTTTGTTACTGAGTGAGAAAACAATGTAGTTAATCACCGGGGAGCCCCCCAAAATAATTTGGGAGACCCCCCTGGGGGTCCCAACCCACAGGTTGGGACCTGTGGGTCCCAACCTGTGTGGGTAAATGGGAAATTTAAAAGTACTCTGTACTGTATGTGCTGTACTATAAGACAAAAAGACTAGACAAAGAAATTATAATCCAAAGGAATGGGTTATATGCCTACTAATTATTATAATTAATGGCAAGTTATTTTACTGTAGGCCGTGGCATTTTTTTATTGTAGCCTATTTGATGTGATTTTCTTCAATTCGTTTTCTATTCAAATATGGAAAACTGGCATCTGGTCATTCAGCGGTTGAGTGGACAGCAGTCTTGTGGTTCTAGACTGGGACGTCTAGGAGTAATAGCCTACTTGAAGGAATTGCCCTTTAGAATGGAATTGAGACATGAATGGTTTCTGTTCGCAAACAGATTGTATCCCTTTGGAAACGGTTGTTATGAAAGCTCCGTAACCAATTTAAAAACGCAAAACCGTTCAAAACCGCGACTTTTTTTCTTATTACATAAAAAAAAAGATTTAAAGTGATACAAGGTTTAGCCAAACAGTAATGATATTATACAGCTTGTAGATCTGCAGTTGTCACTATACACAGCATAGGCTACTTTATATATAAATAATACATCAATCGTAATCGAAAACGTTTCAAATAATGGTGTTACAGGTTTTAAGTCATATTGCTCACAGCTCTATTGTCTGTGGTCTGATGTCTGACAGGTGTGTAAATCACTCCTCCATCCCGTCATCCCTTCTTCTTCCATACTGTATCTTAACTCGTCTACTCATCCACCCATCCTCCATCCTATCTTCCCATTCAGCCATTTCCTGTGATCTCTCATTACACAGAAACCGCCCTCTCTCTCTCTCTCGTTCTGACCTGCTGTCATCTCTCTGGTCATTCTACCCCCCCGCCCCTCACCCCATGACACAAAGGCCATGTTCAGACTGCAAATCTGATTTATTTATCCAATCTCCTCTTTGGATCTTTAGACTGTCCACACTGTTGTTTGCAAGCGATCAGGTCAGATGTGTGCGTTAAGACATTGCAGAACAAATACCGCTAGCGTAGCTTATCTACAAGCTCGCAAGCTTGTAGGTCGGCTATTTTCCGCAAGCGTCGTCGTCGCAATAAGTATGAATCCGTCTCAGTGTCCGTCCCAGCGTTCAGATTGACACGCATCTTTACAAATCGGATTTGAATCTAATTTCAAACCACCTAGTAATGTGGTTCAAGTCTGATTCACAAAAAAAATCTGTTTTTGCTGTTCAGACTCATAAAACAGACATAAAACCAAACGGGTTCCATGTAGATAAGCCAAACATCTGATCTCGGCTGCCAATGTGAACATGTACTGTATAGCCAAAGTGATAGTCCTGCCTCTACCCTCTCTGTCTCTCTTTCTCTCCAATTTTCAATTCAAAATGCTTTATTGGCATATAAAATGTTTTAAATTGACAAAACAAACATATAAAATGTGTCATAGCATTACTTACATACAGAGACAACAAGGAATAATTGCGACAGAAGGTCGCAGTATACCATGAGAAATGTCGCAGCTTGTCTCTGTGTCAGTCAGTAAGTCAGTCAAGGGTTGGTTCCCTTGTCACTGTGACATCACAGGTGACATCACCTATGTAAAAGTCCATATTATGGGTATTCCCCAGAATCCCTTTTATGCCCATATATGAAGATCCCTGATGTAATCGATATATATCACTGGGCAGATGGCCAAGACATGGCCCTTATCTGTGTGGCTGGTTCAGATAGGGATCCCCATGTATGGGCATAAAATATATTGTATGTATGGATACATATTATTATTATTATTATTATTAATATAGGTTGAAATTAAATAAAAAGTCCATATATAGACATTCCCAGAAACAAAATCCCTTTTATGCCCATATATGGAGATTTCTGATGTCATCAATCCCAGGCCCTAACAGGTCCAAGAGCCTGCTTTACTCTGATTTACACCCTACCTTCCCCGAAAACGTTAATATTAAGTCCATATAATGTATATGGATATATATTAATAAAGGATAAAATAAATACAATGTCCATATACAGTGTGGGCATTCCCAGATGATGCCCTGTTAGGGTATCCCCTTATGCCCATATATGGAGATCCCCAGGCATCAAACCCAGGTCCTAACTCGCCACGGCTTTGCTTTGCTTTACTAATTAACATACGTTTTATGTCCATATATGGAGATCCCTGTCCCAATGTCATCAATATTAAGGACAAATCTGGGAATGCCCATATTTGGTAATGCCCATATTTGGGCATGTTTTGACATAACATTGTTGACTATCATGCATATCTCCATATATGGGTAAGGTAACTGGTCCGATATACATCACTGGCCAGATGGCCAAGAATTGGCGCGACCTCGGTTGCATGTCGCCCTGAGGCGTCTTACTAACAAGAAATATATGATAATAACTCTGTCTGTCTGTCTGTCTGTCTGTCTGTCTGTCTGTCTGTCTGTCTGTCTTTCTCTCTCTCTCTCTCTGACATACAGTACTTCTATTTCTGTCTACCTTAAGCCTATAATTCAGACTCCGTGGTTGCAATGCGATCGTGTTGTTAGCTTCAATAAGTTATAGTGTTTGGAACGTGACACACGACTGCAATGGAGAATAAATTATGCCATATTCCTTCATTCCATCCTCTGGAGGTATAATCTCTCTCTCTCTCTCTCTCTCTCTCTCTCTCTCTCTCTCTCTCTCTCTCTCTCTCTCTTTCTCTCTCTCTCTCTCTCTCTCTCTCTCTCCCGCCTCTAGACACAGATCGTTGACTCAGATGAAATGGCTTGGATCCTTAACTAAATAAATCAGTCCTGTTCTTCAGATGTAATATTCAGCATATTCATGACACAAGGCATCAAACCCCCAGACACGCCTCTGCATCCGTTCAACATCATGTGAAGATGACCTGCCAAAGTCTTTTATCCACTCGTCTCCTTTGAGTAAAACTATGCCACTTCTGGATGCTTCCACTGACCTGTGATGTTTCATTTACTGTGGAATCAGTGTGCGCGCAGCTCTGCGCGCGCATTTGTAGTGTGCCAGCTTGCGTTTGTGTGTGTGTGTGGGTGTGTGTATTACGGTTGTAAATGTCCCCAAAAGAATTCATGAAATCTGAAATCTAAATTGACTGTTGGATATATACACTGATGTGTTTGTTTTGTACTGCACCCTTCTTTCTCCTCTGTTGTGTGGTGGTTGTTGGGGTGGGTGGGTGGGAGAGGAGGGAGAGCAAGCTATGGTGTATGAATCCATATCCATACTTCTATTGTATGTATATATGTCTGTTGTTCATGTTTTTTATGGGACCCCCTCGAAAATGAGATGCTGCATCACCTTTAATAAGAATCTGAAATCTGAAACGGTTGTTTTATGGTTACATTTTATTTTTAGAGATTTAGGAAAATATTCAGGTTGGGGTTCCGGTTACGATTTAGTCCTTTAGAGGTTTAGATTGTCTATTTTTGCGACTTGTGTGTGACACCCTTATGAAGCAGTATAGGGAGGGCAATAATTTAAAAATAAATAAATATGGAGTTATGAGGTTTCTGTCCGACCACAATAATTAACAAAAATAGCCTATATATTACGTGACATAAAAGAAATCATCATCCCCCACTCCAGGGAAAAGAGGCGAATGGTTTGAAATCGAGCGAGTCCCAATTATGCCTGGAGTCCAGATGTTTGCTGCTGCTCATCTGGAGCGCACCCAGCATTTACTGTTGCTAGTCATCTGGAACGCACCCAGCATTTACTCAATAAAAAAAGAAGAAAAAAAAGTAATCTAAACATGGTATCATACTCAATATTACATGACTACAATCGATGTGAGAGAGTAAAAATAAAGGCGGCAGAGGTCAGGAGGTACACACAGAAAAAGAAGGGTTCTGGAACTGTAATAGATGGTTCTCTAAAAGGCTATGTGGTTCCACAAAGAACCGTTTCCATTAAAGAACCATTTAATTCAGTGAATGGTTCTTCATGTTCTTCATAAGAAAACCATTTTTATGGTTATTTGAGACACTGTTACCCACTTAAACCGGAGCATCAAAATCTTGGGCATGTCTTAATCTTAATAGGTGAACACTCGACAAAAAGACCAGATCTGAAGGGCCATTATCGCCTCAGATTGTTTTTGTAGAGGGGAAACGGGTATGGTCTGAAAGGTTCTATCTGGAATCAAAACTGGTTATTCTACTGTATCTATGACATCACTCTGAAGAAACATGGCATGTTTATGTTTCTGTGTGTAGAGCGACGGACATCTGGGAGTCCAAAGGTCCCCGGTTCGATTCCTCAACTCCTCCAGGCTCCGTGTCGCCTGGTTAAGTGTCCCAGAGCAAGGCACTTAACGTCCAACGGCTCCCCGGTGCACTCACTCTAGAGCCAGCCACTGCTGGGTCAATGCAGACACGTAATCTAATGTCCCCTTAGGGAGCACAATAAATCCTGCTTAAACTACCCTGGACACTGCGTGCCTGTGTGTGTCTATGAAAGCCTACACTGGCTACGCATGACAAGGATCTCTCTCTCTCTCTGTGTGTGTGTGTGTGTGTGTGTGTGTGTGTGTGTGTGTGTGTGTGTGTGTGTGTGTGTGTGTGTGTGTGTGTGTGTGTGTGTGTGTGTGTGTGTGTGTGTGTGTGTGTGTGTGTGTGTGTGAGTAAAAGTACAGAAGTATTGGCATCAAAATGCACTTAAAGTATCCAAAGTAAAGGTACTCAGAATGTAAATACCTCAGGTTTTACAGTAAATGTACTTAGTTACTTTCGCCACTGGTGTCTGTGTGTTTGTTTGTGTGTGTGTGTGTGTGTGCGTGCGTGCGCACGCGCGCGCGTGTGTGTGTGTGTGTGTGTGTGCGTGCGTGCGTGCGTGCGTGCGTGCGTGCGTGCGTGCGTGTTTACCAGTGGATGCCCCTATAGCTCCTATGAGAACAGAGGGAACGGCCATCACCAGACAGCCGAAGGCGGCGAGGAAGGACAGGATCTGGGCATAGGTGGCTGAGGAGGCTGAGAGGACCCTCTGGAAGTACACCTGCCACGGAATACCCCCTAGCATCTGGGAACACAGAACACACAACCAAACCTCTTAAAGGAACTAGAAAATATTGTTCTTTTGAAACAAATTGTGGGCTCGCTTGTCCAGGTTTCATGGCTGTGTGTCAAATAGAGCATGAGCTATACCTGTTCAAAGTTTGCACTTTCAAAGGCTTCCTACAGCGCCCACCTTTGGCCGATTGTTGTAAAAAGTAATGTTTAAAACTTGGCCCTCTCTACTGGCCGTTACAAAAGCACTGTGGCCTGCGATTGTTAGAAAACAGTCCTGACTGAAAGAAAATACTATCGTGAAAATAAATTGGACATACTTGGATTACATTTACTCAGCAGCGTTACACTGATGTGAATGGGGGAGACAGGACTTTCCGTTCACGTGATCTCTCGCTGCATTTCGGGAAATGGAGTGTTTTTCATCACCGCGGTACCTTTGTACAGTAGCTACAGATTAATATAGTTTACTGTACAACGCGTCGAACGCGTCAATGGGCACAGGGAGACATCAAAGAGTTTGACGGGTTGACACGTTGTGGACCTCCTATGAGTTAATGTGCAACATTGTTTTCTCACTCAACAGTAAACAAACCAACATAAAGTTTAAGTGCATAAAGCGTATACGCACAATACTAAAAAGACACTTTAAGGACTTTTTAATACTTCTAAAATGACAAATTAAACATTGGTCAAATGATCAAATATTAGAGGCAGGAACTGTACAATAGAACGTTGTTATACAAAATGTAATGCCTCAACTCTTAGTGCTTGTCGATCAGGGTGGGGGGGTCTCCAGTTAAAACATGATTATTTGTCCTACAACCACTGTTGTAGGACATGTGCAGCAGCAGTAGTGATGTCTCACCAGCAGTAAGAAGTTGTCTGCCCATCGCCAGCCGTCTTCTGGCTTGATCTGTCCCAGCCAGGGAGCCTGGTAGATGGCCTGTTTGGCTGACACTCCGATGTCTGACACCGCTGGGTTGGACAGGGCAAAAGGCACGCTGACCCACTGGGACAGGGAACAGAGGGAAGAGAAACACAAACATAATAGCACAAAACAGATTTCCTGATATTTCTTTTGTTTTTTATCATCAGTTCCCTCAGTTATTGTGCCAGGGTCCCCCATAAGACAAGATGTGCTGTTAAAATGTTTATATAAATGATATATTCAGAATGTCCTTTCTTTCGATACATTTTTTTTCTTTCTTTTTTTAAGATTTATTTTTGGCTTTTATGCCTTTATTTGATAGGACAGTAGACTGACAGGAAATGGGGGGAGATGGGGAGTGACATGTGGCAAAGGTCGTCCAGACCGGGAATCGAACCAGCGACGCCATCAGGCATCGATGCCTATGTGGCAATGCCTATGTGGTGTGCGCCCGGACCAGTAGGCCAGCGGGCACCCCGATAAATCTTTTTAAATAATCAACATACCAATGTTAAAGCCTCACTAAGCGACTTTTTTCAAAGAATAACATGTAATTTTGTCCGATCTGTATGGTAGAGTATGTTAATACAATATAGCGTATTCAATTGGGGTGGTTGTATTTTGTCTCCCTGCTCTTCTATTGAGACATTCAGATCGTGTCAAAGGTCATGTCTCACCCTGACCCTGCAGGATTTGACAAAAGTTTTGACCTGATGGTCAAGATTCAATTCAACCCCTGGGCAACCAGGCCGTCTTTATTAGCTTCATGGTAAAAATGTCAGCACTTAAGCAGAAAAAAACAGGTATAAGAGGAAAGTTACATAGTGCTGCATGCTTTAAAGCGGTTAAACTGATTTTGTATTTTATAATTTAGGGGGAACTCCCCCAAAACACTAAAATCGTTAAAACAATAGAAAGCAGTAAATTAAAACATACACTCATCTTTACTTTCCTCTAATGACTATATCTAAAATATTGAACTTTTGTTGTAAAAAAACAAAGTTGTCCTTTAAAGGCGCTGATCCACTCAACTCACCAGGCCGACGAAGATGCAGAAGAGCTGGACCACGTCGGTGTAGGCCACAGAGTACAGGCCTCCCACCAGGGTGTAGAAGATGGCGATGAGCGCAGAGATGATCACCGACATGTTGATGTTGATGTCCACGATCACACTGAGCGTGGCCCCTGCACCCAGCAGCACACACAGAATGTGATACAATCATGGAAACATTATTCATCATCTATCTCCATATATATATATATACGTATGTTTCAGAAAATCCTTACTTAAACCCCATAATAGTTGAGTGGAGTCCCTCAGGGCTCTGTACTAGTAATTTATACAACGGGGTAGTCGGGCTCTCAATGAAAAACAGGCTCTGCAAGTTTTGTCCTGCCTACGGAACTCGCCTTTGGCTCGTTCCTGCAGCAAGACTGTCGTGCCAGATAACCGTGATAATGCACACCCTCTCGTGTAATATTGCTTAAGTATTTTATGTGTTCTGTTATTGTGGGGAAAGCTATTGCTGAAAACAGCAGATCAACAAGCTCACAACGCATTGCTTGTCGATCTGTTTTGCTATTTTCTGTGAAAGCTTTGTCCACAATACGGATGCTGGTGGTAAAGGACGATTTGCAAACTATATCTTCATATTATAATCACTCACTATTGTCACTAACGCTCATTATAATATGGTACATGTGGTATACAGTATAGCCTATGGCAGCGGTTCTCAAACCCTTTTAGGCCGTTACCCCCAAAATAAACATATTTAAACTGGGGACCCCCAGCCTGACAAGCACTTGGAATTGCAAGTATTACATTTAATTTATTTGCGAGGCGTTGTGAGCATGTAATCGGCTATTTTCATTTTAGAAAGAAAAACACAAAAAACATTAGGCTGTCATCTGGGGAACCCACAAAATAATTTGGGGACCCCAAATTTGTGGGTCCCGACCCCAAGTTTGAGAACCACTGGCCTATGGTATACACTAGCATGCCATGTATGGTAAATGTATCTAAAGCCACAACAGTTTGACTTCATTATGGCTGATCTTTGAGTGGTGCAGCAGCATGCAGTCCAGTCCGTGCGTCACTTACCCAGCGCAGACAAAATGGCCGCAGACCAGAAGATCTCTCCCATGAGAGCGGGGATAAAGAGCAGGCCACCCATCCTCTTCCCGTACATCTGCTGGAAGGGGTCCAGCATGGTCACGTACCCTCGGGAGCGCATGGGCTTGGCGAAGAAAAGACCCCCTGGTATGTGGGACAGATGGACAGTTATAGGCCATAAAGCCATGACGTTTCACTAAGTGGTTCTAACCCACTCCCCCTCCCTCAATTTACATGTAGGCCTATTTGGCCACAGACCCCCCCCCCCCCCCCCCTCCTCCCCCCTCATCTGAAAGCATGTTGTGAAATGGGACCACAATTAGAGAATATTGTGTTGTTAAAATGTGTTGTTAAAATGTTATTCAAAATGTCTTCCACAATTCCATAAAAGTTGTTCTGCATTGTGAGCTCGTAAATCGGCTATTTGTTGTTTTATTCTTTTAAATAACTGAAGTAGGATAAAGTGGGGTTAAACTGATTTTAGGTATGGCAGCTGCCATAATTGGCTACAGGGGGGAAAATAACATGTAGGCCTAGGAACTTCTTAAAATAAATATATCATGCATGTTGCTAGCTAAGGTATGGCAACATGACAGGTCACAGGTGTCTTGACACCAGTCATGTGTCATGTATGTTGCCATACCTTAGCTTTTGCTGAACAGACGCCACTGACTTTGAGAACCACTGATCTAATTGTTGGAGCACATAACAGTTGGGAGATGAAGCCGTGAATTAAGCAGTTGATGCGGCAAGGCGCAGCATGCAGAACGTAGATTCGTACCAACAACAAGGCTGAGAGCGTATCCAAACGGAGCTTGCGCCCAGGCCAGGCCGTGGCCCGGCAGGTACACGTACTCCGCGGTGCCGTTGATGTAACCTCCGCCGACCCAAGTGGCTGCGTAAAAGAAACACCATGCATGTTAGAAGTTATAGAAGAACACTGACATCTCCTGTATGAACGTCACGTGGATTCTGTAGGCCTGTTTAACATGCTCACACTAAATGAATCAGCCTAATCAAGTCTCGTTGCTTTAGGTGCATAATTCAGCCTTCTATAGTCTGATATTCACGCTTATTAATGATAAAATAGCATTGCTGCGGTTATTGTCATGAAGGTTTCATGGCATTTCTGTAATTGGGAAGCACTAAATAATTCATGTAATTACTTAAAAGCGCCGGTGCGCCCTCGGGGTGTGAAATTAAAATAGCATCAATGACGAGAGTTATTATAAGAAAAAAAATAAGAAAAAAGATCATCTATTTATGCATTAAGGCTGTTCTCATGTTGTAGGCCCCTACAGTAGGTGGAGAAGTTATATTTCCGTGCCAGAATCCGCGCGTAAAATAAGGAATAGTCCTAGGATTAATCATATTATAATTAGTTTATGCTGTGACTTGATACAAATATAGGATATGTGACCCAAAGTATGGCAGGCTGTTATGAATTAATCTACCAACTCACCAGTCATCGTGAAGCCACCGACAAACAAGCCGATGTCCCTCCCGCCGACCATGATCCTCTCGCTGCTGTCCATGCCCTCAACCCCGGAGTTTTTGTTTTTCCATGCGGCCCATATTCCCACGCCGAGGATGAGCAGGTAGAAGATAACGATCGCTACAATCCCCTCTGCGTGGACTGCCATCTTCCACCTTCCGTCCCTCGATCCTTCTGCCGCCCCAGATCAAACCGTGCGTCCGGAGGAGAGCGAGCTCATTGAGACCTGAAGACAAGCGCAACAGTCCGTCACACTCACTGTCTCACTGAGTTGATTTGATCACCGCTAGATCAACTGACTGCAAGTACAGTATATAGGCATGTACCTTTGATATAGATTATAGCCTAGGCTACTTATACAATTGTGGCTTATTTTAAACAACTTCTTAACGCAATAAGTGACGGAAGTGAGTGACATGTTTGCGCGCCGCGTCCGTTTCAAACGCTTTCCAACATTTGAATTGGCGACCTTCCAATTAGATCATACAATTATGACATTGTAGTACTGTTAGGGGGGAAAAACTTAATTTTCAGAGTAACTAATAGGCTAATATACGATTTAGAAAAACAACTCCCTGTTGCTATCATTTTGTGGCCGTGCGTAAAAGTCGCCCTCGGCGGCCCCACGCGTCCAAAAAGAAACGCACTTCTGTGTCTCCAAAAAAGATCTACAACGACCGCGGGTTGGGAATTGGGATTCGGTCCAAAAGCACACACAGCAAAGCTGCACTTTCAGCTCCACTTTACGCTGACGCCATGAATGGTCTGTCTGTCTGTCCGTCCGTCCGTCCGTCCGTCCGACCGTCCGTCCAGGAGAGCTGCAGTTTGCACTATTGACTTGCTTTAAATCACCAGCCGTCAGCCAGGCTCCCCGCGATGGAGTTAAAGAGCCGGTCGACTGTGCATCTTCTTCTACAGACCAAGTTAGGCTTAATCACACGATGAAAAACTGTCTGCAAAGAGGCGTTAGAAGGAACGTGGCATCAAAACAAATAAAAAGCCGTGCCTTACCTTTTGTCTGAATACAAACGAGAGGAATTCCAAACGCGCTGCAGCATGTACTTTTCCTCAATGATATTCTTTATATGCCCTAAAATGTTGGAACTCTACGCAGTCCTCTGCGTCAAGCCGTGCGTAATTGGCTTGTGTGTGTGAAAGTGTTTTTTTCCCCTTCTTAAGTCACCAGTTGTTCGTCAGAGAGCGATAGACAGAGAGAGAGAGAGAGAGAGAGAGAGAGAGAGAGAGAGAGAGAGAGAGAGGTGTGTGTGTGTGTGTGTGTGTGTGTGTGTGTGTGTGTGTGTGTGTGTGTGCGCGCGCGCGCGTGTGTGTGCGCGCGCGCAGAGAGAGAGAGAGAGAGAGAGAGAGAGAGGGAGAGAGAGAGATGGGGGGGGGGGGGGGGGGGGCGTGGTGGGCTTGCTTTATGAATGGGGCTGTATAACAGGGTCTTCCAGGGAAGGACGGATGTATTATCTATAATTGGGGACGTCATGACGCACACACCCATGGGAAAAGCTTTCCAATATCACATCCGCTATGAATAGCTAAAGCCTTTTACTTTGCCAGCTCACATTCCAGACTCTGATTTACGAGGCTTAATTAAAACACTGCATTAAGTCTGAAACCGCTGGTGATGTTTCTTTCTCTCTCTCTTTTTGAGCGGTGGTCACAACGCTCCTATACGTGGCCGTGTGTGTGGGTCTGTCTGTCTGTTTGTCTGTTTGTCTGTTTGTCTGTCTGTCTCCGGGTATGTAGCCTGCCTGCACTAACCTTTTCTGACCACACATGTTAAGGGAGGGGCGCTGTTGTTCAGGATAGGCCAGGCATAGGCCAGGCACACTCACACACAAACACACACAGGGGGCACACACACACACACACACACACACACACACACACACACACAACACATGTTAAGGGAGGGGCGCTGTTGTTCAGGATAGGCCAGGCATAGGCCAGGCACACTCACACACAAACACACACAGGGGGCACACACACACACACACACACACACACACACACACACACACACACACACACACACACACACACACACACACACACACACACACACACACAGGGGGCACACACACACACACACACACACACACACACACACACACACACACACACCACCGCTCAGTTCACACGAGTGTGATTTTTTTTTTGGCCGTTGGTCAGCCATAAGTGTATAGTAGATTCATAGGCTATACTTACAAACTGAGGCCTTCTTGGAGGCCTCATACACTAGATCAGGGGTCTTCAACGTTTTCAGGCCAAGGACCCCCTTAGTTGAGAGAGAGATGAAGATGAAGCAGGGACCCCCACAACCTTCTCATAGATTCCATATAGTTTCATTGTTTGACAACACAATCATCAGTGTATTTTGGATTCATTTCAATTTGTGTTTTCTGATATTTAACCACTTGAACAATACTTCATAAACTTGACCTTTCACTTTGTACTTAGTCTGCTCTTTTTCCCCTCTACACCAAAGCTCTTTGTCAAAAATAGCCAATCTACAAGCTCACAATGAGGCGTTGTGAGCTTGTAGATCTGCTACTTTTGTCTAAAGTTTGCAGAATATGAACTATAGGGTTCAAATCTTTAATATAAAAAAGGAGAAAAAAGTTTCTATCTCACAATATACTATAGTAACTCTGAGGACCCCCTAGGGGTCCCGGACCCCCTGTTGAAGACCCTTGGTATAGTGGATTCATAGGCTACTTACAAACCGAGGCCTTCTTGGAGGCCTCATACAGAGTAGATGTTAGGCTACTGTAAACTAAAACTAGTTGCATCATACAAATTCATATTTTGTCTTAGTATAATCTTAGTGATTCTGTTTCTGCCAATGAACAGTTATTTCTACACTTAATGCACAATTTAAGTAGGCCCCATCCACTTATTTGGGTCTCAGAGGAGGGCTGACATTGGTGCATATATAGGTTTGGTCATTTCAAACTTCAAAAGGAAAATAAAGGGGTATAGTTTTTATTATCTTATAGCCTACTCCTCTTTGATTATGTCATTGGTTGGCAGGTTTTTCTGAACTGTCCACAGTCCACCAATGAGATACAGAGTATTACACAGGAACGGTGCCTTGAGCATCACTGAGTGTCCACCGCTGTCCACGGTGCTGAATTGTTCATTGGTCGCTGTCCATGGTGCTGAAATCTCTTCTGCTCTTTAGATTTTATAAATCTCATGTTCTCAAATAACCACACATCACACGTCAAAGAAATAGGCCTCAAAATGATACTTTTGGCTGTAGAGGGGGGGGACAGAGGCGTCAGCAAAAGCTAAGGTATGGCAACATTCGCGCGCGTGCAAGACACCAGTCATGTTGCCATACCTTAGAAACAGGCATGATTAATTTATTTTATGAAGTACATTTTATCTTTTCCCCCTGTAGCCAAGGTATGGCCGCTGCCATTACCTTGCCATACCCAATAGGTGCCTCTGGGACGGGACGGTCCAACTCTGGTCCGTTTTACTAAGAATAGAGTATACAGGGTTTAGAGGGGTATTAACCTGAGACAGTGACAGCTTCTCCAATTTGGGGAGTTGAGCTGCCAGGCTGCATGGCAGACACAGGACAGCTCTAATTGGTTGGCTTCACAACAAATAAACCCCTAATAAACCATGTGTCCATTAATGCTTGTACAGCTTACAGGCAGCCAGGCTTGCGACATGCAGGCCTGGAGAGCAAGTAATGAATGTGCTCACAAACGGTCACTAAATTCATGGGTCTTCAAAAACGGGTGTGGGACTCCGATAAGGGATGGTTTGGTGTAGAGCAGTGGTTCTCAAAGTGGATTCCAGGGACTCTGTGGGTTCCTTTAGGGGGGTCTAAATTGACCCATACAAGTCTGTAACTCTGACAGTGTACAAATGGAACCATATATATATAAGATGGTGTAAACAAAAAACCCTGATGATAGTAGGCCTACTGTCAAACAAGTCTATGAAAGCATCTATGAAATCTGGACATTTTATAGTAGCCTCTATAGAGCATCGCAATGGGCCTGGTTTACTGGTCCCACAAAAAAATATCCGGATCATTTTCCTCATAGACTTTCACGAACATATTTATAACAATTACGGTATGTTAAGCCTAGAACCGAGCCATCCAGGATTGCAGTGAATCATGACCATAAAACCTTTGTTTCTATGAAAAGAACATTTTGAAAATCGCTAAACAAAGGCTATTTATTAAGTAGTATATCAAATAACGAAATATTAAAATATTTTTATTTAGGAGCAAAGGTTTTATGGTCATGATTCACTGCAATCCTGGATGGGCTGGTTCTAGGCTTAACATAATTGTTAGAAATATCTTTGTAAAAGTCTAAGGGGAAAATGAATGGGAGATTGTTTTAGTGGGACCAGTAAACCACTTCCGCTGCGATGCTCTATAGTGGGTATATTTACTCTCTCAGCTAAGGGGTCTTTGGCCTGAAATATATTGAAGACCCCTGCACGTAAGCATCCACCTTTCACAAATCTTCTTACTTACAATCAAGGGTAAATCAATACATGTATAATTACAGTATGTATATATTTTGGGATTGGGTTTTTATTAAAAAGACAAAAAGAAAAAAGAAAACAATACAAACCATATCTAATTAAATGGTTAATGTTAAGGAACATCCTTACTTGTTGTCGGAGCGTTGTCGCCCTCCAGTGGCTTTGTTTGGTTCTATAACATGCTTGTGTTTTTGTTGCAGTCAGTGATAAATACAGCAATTTACATTGTGAAAGTTCTGCAGTGATAAAATAGGGCAGAGGTCTACAAATACTGATAATACATCATACCTATATGGCGCTTTTCATAGTTCACAAAGTCACTTTACAAAATAAATCAAAATAAACAAATGTATTAAAAAAACTTGACATGAGTCACTAGACTGTCCTTCTCAATGCAGCGCACAGAGATTATTGTACACAGCCAGCAAAGTAGATGGCGGTAACATGAGAACAGTAGCATCAAAGTTTACAAGTACTCTTAATGGATTAATTTGAATGGATGGAAGTCAGAGTGAATCTATTTATCCAAAAAGACCAACCAGTGGTGGACAAAGTACTCAATTATAAAACAAATACTCAACTGCAAGTGAAGGTTACTTTTGAAAGAAATACAAAAGTACAAATCACAAAACATATTTTCTTTTTAACATCAATGCAGCACTGTATTGACATTTAGAATTTTCCAAATAAATTCAGAAGTAAAAAGGATAATGAGGCAGGAAACCCACACACACACTCATATGCTCCAATAAACGTATTCGATGAAGTTTAGATCCTAGGTTCTTCAATCAATTAAGAACAATTTAAAAAAATGTCTTATAGATGGGTTGCCATGTTTTTTCCCCCATCTAAAACATGATCAGGTATTATGATTATACTAGGAGGAAGATTTTTGTCTCCAAAAGTCTACAGAAAGTGTTAAAATGAGGTGGCCACAACCACCACATATACAAGCTCACAGCGCAGCACCGAGTGCCGCGCTGCCAGCTTGTAGATCTGATATTTTTGAAAAGTCGTGAAAATGTGTGCAAATCTTTGAATATACAGTATTCTATTTAAGCGAACATTTGTAACTTCCAGGGGGGTCCCTGGAACAACATGTTTTGAGATGGGGGTCCGCGGACAAATACATGTAATTTTGGAGGTCCTTCACATGAAAAGGTTTGAGTACCACTGACATAGAAACAAAGGTTTTTCTTGCACAAATGTTCAAATTAAAAAAGAAATAGCAGATCTACAAGCTCGCAGCTCCCAGTATAAATGGATTAAACCCCCTCCCCCTATAAAGAACATTCATGGGGGGCCCGCAGTGAATCCTTGTACCCAGGGCCCAGAACTTGGTGCGACACCCCTGCTGTCCATCACTGTCCGGCCAAAAAAATAACAAAAAACAATCAAGGTGTGGTTTTGTCGTTTGTGTTCAGCTCTTCACACTGTTGGCTCAGGATCCCTTTGAACACCTCAAATCTATGGTTGAGGTCCTTCTGCGCGTGGATTTTCAACGTGCTCCCCAGGGCTCCGTCGGCACAAGCGGCTCCGTAGAAGACCCGTCCTATCCGGGAGTGCACCAGAGCCATGGCGCACATGACACAGGGCTCTCTGCTCAGGTACAGGTCATAACCCGTGCAGATGTACGGCTTACCGGCCTGCTCCGGCATCTCTGGCTGGGCCTGGAGCGGTCATGACATTTTAAAGTTGACGATTAACTGCCGTGCAACTAATTGTGGTTAATCATTTGTATTTTTGGGGGTGCAGTGCACGTTGGAACATACAGTATCAATGGAAAATTACATTTCTTGTGTACCCTTTAGGCTTTTGTAAACACTAATTGCACAGGATATGACAACTAATTTAAATATACAAATAAATGACTAATAATGACCGGTAGCAATAATCTAAATAAGTAATGTACCCTGCCTAAAACAGGCAATATACTGGAAAGGACGACTTCACCCATCTTGATATAATTGGTCCTCACTACTGCCCATGATAATAAGGTGCCATTTCTTCCTAGGCCTACTCTGTCTCAGAGGAGTTCAGAAACCCACCTACAAGTGACATCATCGTTAAGCAGATTGTTGTTTCTCAAACAAGATTTCAATTTTTATTTTTTATTAACTCACTTAGTGCCAAACGACTTTCAGATCAACTATCTCACTATGGACTTCCCTGCCAAACGACTTAAATCGACTTTTACTTAGAAAAAAAAAATATATATATATATATATATATATATTTTTATTTTTTTTTGGACCCCATTAAATCTAGTAAACATGATTTCAATCGCGTTTTTGCATGTTCCACCCCCCATACAACCCCATCTTTATACAGGGCAGCCATCTTTGCTTACATAACATGTAAAACATAATGGCTATTTTCTCAAGAATGCCTGAACGGATTTCCAATCTGATTTTTTTGTTTGAAAGCTGTGAACAGCCTGCACAAACATGGTGCATGATCTGTGCATGGGCGTGCATGATCTGTGCACTATAAATTACATGGAAGTCTATGGAGATTTATGGCAGTAGATGAGAACAATGGCTTCCATTATAGCATGCCAACTTTACAGGAATAGAAAGCCTGCAGTTTCTATTAGCTTGGATTTCCCATGGATGTCGTCACTGTTGGCAGGTTTCTGAACTGTCCAAAGTCCTCCTCTGAGACACAGAATGATTAGAAAACAATGGTACCATCTTATTATGCGCATTATAGTGAGGACCAATTATATGAACATAGGTTGAAAATGGGTGAAGTGATCCTTTAAATTTTAAAGGATCGCTTCACCCATTTTCAACCTATGTTCATATAATTGTTTTTTTTTTTTTTTTTTTTTTTTACTTTAGAAAATAGACGTTCTACAAGCTCAGTTTCTAGATCGGACACAAAAAGAATCTGAATTCGTTTTAAATGGAAAACATTCTAATGATTATGTAAAAAGAAACAAAAAGCCATTATATGAAATCATAGTGATCAGGTGATAATTGTGACAGCAGGGCTTACCTGTGGGTTTAGTGAGGACTCTGAGCTGGGTGTGAAGCGACAGTCGGGGTATTTATCCAGACGGTACGCGCCTCCACCCTGTGACCTCGCCACCAGGTCTATACACACCTACAGTAGGTCACCAAAAGGACATCTTGAATTGACCATTCATTATCGTTGGTTAACGATAATTAACCAATTAGCGTTGCTGTTGGGCAAAAACCTCTCCATTCTAACTTTGTGTTTTTGTAAATTAATGCCCTACTTGATCATAGAGCATCACACAAAGGTTTCCAAAGTAGCAGATCAGAAGCTGAAAACGTATTTGAGCTTGTAGACCTGCTACTTTTGCAATTCTTTAACTCTATAACCGCTTTGGACGTTCCCGTTCGCCCCATTTTTCTCGGCGGCGCGATGCCAATTGTACGTTCTTTGGCTCGTTCTTTTGTACCTTGTTTTGATGTCTGTAAACTGATGAGGGGTCGCGCGGGTGTGTACCGTAGAGACAGCTCCCGTAAAAGTGCTCTCAAAAACCCACTGGATGTTAGCATCAATGGAGTAACAAAACACTTGTTGTTATTTTCTCTGGATCTATTGCTCTGTAGCGATTGAGCTGTCTTGACGGACGGTAGCCTACCGCGGCCATTTCACATTAATTCTTGCATGAGGCTGCCCTCTACTGCTAGTATAGCGAAAGTACACCTATTTAAGGAGAAAAGAAAATAATAATGATGAAAAAAAAATTAATACACCTTTGTCTATAACATCGCAAAGGTAAGGTGCTTTTGCTGGCACAAAACCCAATAAATAAATAACAACATCTGGCAGTAAAACTGTTAATATGAATCCTGAGAGGTAACGTGTTTCCGCCCGACAGACAAAATTAACTTTTCTGCTTGCCTTTTAGGCTTGGTAAATGTGCACATGGCAGTTATGACAGACAAATAATATACAAAGACAGTGGTGCCAATAATAAATATGGTCAATACAGGCCATATATATAACAATTGAATTCTTTCAAAAATAGCGGAAATACAGGGAGCAAACATCGCTAATCGGCTATTCCTGCTATTTTCAGACAGATGAATTCAAAATCTTTACAATCTGAAATCTGAAACCACGTTTAAAATGAGAATTGAATACACAGAATAACAATACGAAGCAACTGAAAAACACGTTATTTCAATGGTAGTGGATGGAGAGAAAGGATTTTTGTCCAACCAAGACACAGCAACCAATGGATGCGAAGAGGGGCGGGACAACGGGCGGGACTTGACAAAGGGTGAAATGCAATCAGGCGTTACGTACTCATAGCGACAGACAGGCCTACTAAATGTATACGCACGCACCATGGTGGCGTGCTGGAGGGGATGGTCGGCGCGGCAGTCGTGACCCACCGCCACCACCGCGTCCGTCGCCGGGTCGACCACCACGCCTCCCGCGGGGGCGTGGCCTCGCCGGCGCCCCGCCCTGGCGGCCGCGACAGCCTCCGTCATGTGGCGCTGCATGCTGCTCTTCTGAGGCCCGCTGAACAGCTCTCCTCTCAGGGCCTCCGTCACCTGGTGGTGCAGGGGTGCAAGAGTTCAGCCGACTAATATAGCTTTTCACATCGGATAATACAAATACGAAGCGATAAACGATACAATATTACTTCTGGGCTTGACATTAAGGCTTGGTTTAACTTTTTCTGACGCTCCTAGTAGCTTTGTGCTGTATGCAGACTATGGACTGCCCATACTATGGAGTGGAGGGAGCAAGGGGGGTCGTTAGCAGTCCTTTTGTTATTCGTTCTATTTCAACGTCTTGACTCCTATGCATGCATTTAAGAAAGAAATTAATTTTGTGCCTGGACAAGTGAATGGGAAATGTACTTGTCTCAAAGAGTTAATGTCAAGCCCTGTTATTTTATTGTCAGCTCACAGCCTCACGCTAAAATGTGTCTTGCGACAAAACAGGCAGAGCCGAGAACAACAAACACTGATACTCGCTGCCGCCTGTTAGTGGTCTCATTGTCTATTAATAAATCAAATAAACGGATCAAATGAATATGCACAAATGTTTATGGCTTTCATTTTCCCATTAGCCTTAAAAACACCATCTTCAAATGTAATAGCTACGGTCAGATTTGGTCAAATGTAAGACTTTTTAAGACCTTAAATTCCATTTTTTTTAATTTAAGACAATTTAAGACTTTTTAAGGACCCGCGGGAACCATGTTTAATCATGGGCACTCAGCGGGTTAAGATTTTCAAGTGGGGCCTCCGATTCAGAAAAGGACGAGAACCAAATGACCGAACCTGTTTGTTTTCGTGGAAGGCCGTGGGCCAGTGCTTGCTGGCCAGCTCAAACTGAGGTCTGGTCAGAGGAGGATAGGCAGGGACGTGGACCAGGAAGGGGGCTCCTAGTCCCACGTGTCCCACTCTGTCTGACGGGACCAGAGCCTCCAGGCAGACCCCCTCCTCCTCCTGCTCCATGTGGGGTACTTGTGTAAGCAGACACAGCAGGATCTCCAGCGGATGGGGGCTGTCTCTGTCTAGAAAAGGGTACAGTAAGTAGGGATGGGACGATATGAAAATTTCATATCACGATTATTGTGACAAAAGAAATTTAGATTTATGGTATTATCGCGATAATCAAAATCCATTATCCTGGGCGGAACATTTGCCGAAAAACTACCAATCTACAGGCTCACAACGCGTCGTGAACTTGTAGATCGGCTATTTTTTGGCTATATATAGAGCTTTTTAAGTCTGTAAACCGCTACACTTCCTCAAACTGATTCAAGGCTTGCCTTGAACGGGTCCCCGATTTGCTTGTATCGTTAGACCCACCCCCACCTCCGAGGCTCCGACTCTCATTGGCCTGGTACTGCCTGAGACCAGAGAAAACTTTAGCGTCATATTACAACACCAGACCAAGAGAACCAGTCCGCTCAGAGAGTGGTCTGGAGCCAGGCAAAAAGAATGACTTAAGCTGCCGGGCTAGCATATATGGAGTTTTATCTTGTTAATAATAAACATTTTTGTTGTAACAAAAGAAAACTTACGACTACCTTTACATGGCCGGACTCTCTTGATGTGACTGTGGGATGTTAAGGGGTAGAGGAGGCTCAGCTCTCTCACCAGGCGAGAGGCCTCCTTCTTGTCGTTGATGGGAGCGGCGAAGGCCGCGACCAGCTGTGCGTCCCGGGACTGTTCGTCGGAAAGGACGGGGACGGCCACCCAGGAATCCTCCTCATTTTCACACCACTCCTTCCTTCTTTTGGACTGGGGCTCCATGTCAGCCCACTCTCCCTGTTGGAATACAAATGTACAATTAACCCATTAAGACCCGAGACCGATTCTAAAAAAAAGAGGTCTTCTGCATCCTAAGAGTTTTCTGAAAAAGAAAACGTATGTTGCTATATCAGAGGTGCTTAAACCTTTTCGTGTTAACATTATATTTGGTTGGGAATCACCATTTGTTCCCCATATGTTCCAGGGACCCCCAGAGGCAAATATTTGAGTTAAAATGTTACAGATCTTTAAAAAATAGCAGATCTACAAGCTCATAGCGGTTTAAACAAATGTACTTCTGCATTAGCCACTAAAACCCTATATCAGTGGTCCTCAAACCCCAAACTGATACAATAAGTATTTGGCCACGGACCCCCCCCATCTGAAAGGATTTGGTTCCAGGGAGGGACTCCCACAGGGGCTTCACTCTTGTAGAAGACTGCACCCTTATTGATAAAGTAGTGCTGATCTACTCAATAAGTGCCATCTATAGTAAAAGGTGCCGTGAATAGTCAGTGACCCCAGCCATCCTGGTAATCGTCTTATCACTCTGCTACCTTCAGGCAGACGCTATCGTTGGGAGCGCTGCCCTGACAAGAAATCAAAACATAAGCTTTGTACAAGTAGGCCTATTTGTTATAGGTGTTGCATACTTTTTTTTATTCCATTTTACAACTGATGCACTGAGCCGTTATGCTGATTGTAAATTGTACCATGTCTTCCTCTGAACTGTCTTATATGTGTTTGTTTTATTTTAGTGTGTGGCTTGTGAACAACAAATTCCAATGCATTTTAATGTAAATTTGAACGCAAATGGCGAATAAGTTGGCAAAGCAAGCAGACTGCGTATTCTTGCTTGAGATGAAAAAACTAACAAAAAGCACTACTTTCTCAACAATGTTGCCTATCCTGAAGGAACAGTTAGGAAAAAAAGGACTCCATCTAACATCACGTACGCCTTATCAGACTGACTCATGGGCACAAAAGGGACACAGTCAGAGGCAAAGACAGATACAGAGATCTCCATAATGGGCATAAAGGGACACAGACAGACAGATACAGAGATCTCCATATACGGGCATAAAAGTGACACAGACAGACAGATGGGTCCTATGACAACAGGTATAACAGGGTTTGCATTAAAGGGTGGGTGGCATTCATTCCCTATTTACATCCTTCCCAAGTAGGCCGGTCCCCGACTAGACAAGCTTCTAATAGATATAAAAAGCTAGATACCTCTTCCGCCGCTGGAGTTCATTGGAGCGACTCGTAAAACAGGATAGGCGGAAATGCAGAAGGCACGCTGCCACTCAAAGTGACTACTGGCCAATCACAGCGTGTCTTTTCCGGGACTTATCAATTCAATTCATCAGAGCTTTATAAACATGTTTCCATCCAGTTCCGATGTTGCACGACTCAAGCACCATGCATAGTCGTACATAAGGACCGCAGGAATACACAAGAAACGGAGGGGGAGAGAACTTTACTCCGTTTGGTCCGGTTTGACTCCCAGTACGTAACACTACGGATGATTTATCTCCGTATACGGACGCTTACGGACAGCACCCAACTGAACGGACTGAAGATGTATCCGTAGCAAGAAGTAGGCCTACCCACGGCCACCGTTGTCAAACATAGGCGCAGTAGTGAGGAAAATTACTTTTCCTCTGCTCTATGACAGCGGTTCTCAAACTATGTGTCCCAATGATAAATATATTGTATCAAGAAACGGTAAAAAAAAAAAAAAAAAAAGGAACGTCGCAACTCGCAACAGGACGGCTTGACACACACACACACACACACACACACACACACACACACACACACACACACACACACACACACACACACACACACACACACACACACACACACACACACACAGCTCACACTCTGCGCTAACAGCGGTTCTCAAACTGTGTCCCAATAATAAATACTAGAATTAACCCTAACCCTCAAATCTAGAGCTCGGGCCCTCCGGGGGCCCTCGCGGTATACCAGCAATGAAATGGATTTGTAATGGGCAAATATGGGTAGTTCTTTTTTTGAGAAAAAAAATTTTTTTGAGAAAAAAAATTTTTTTTGAGAAAAAATAGTTTTTTGAGACAAAAAATTTTTTTGAGAAAAAAAAAAGTTTTTTGAAAAAAAAGTTTTTTGAAAAAAAAAGTTTTTTGAAAAAAAAAAAGTTTTTTGAAAAAAAAAAAGTTTTTTGAAAAAAAAAAAGTTTTTTGAAAAAAAAAAAGTTTTTTGAAAAAAAAAAAAGTTTTGTGAAAAAAAAAAAGTTTTGGCCTAATTGTGTTATTATTATTACTATAATAGGCCTGCCAATTTTTTATTTTCATTATTTCAATGTTTTCATTTTAGCAACACACACACACACACACACACACCCCTACACACACACACACACACACACACACACACACACACACACACACACACACACACACAGACAGACAGTATGTTGCTGTGAAGAGGTGAGTGGGCCGAACTCTAGATGTGAGTGGCCCGAAGGGCCGCCAACTTCTTGTAAGATACAGGCTCTCGGCTAGCTAGGCTCTCGCTGCGCGCCCGTCACTGCTGAAGCAAACTGTAACCTGATACTTTCGTGACGAAAATTGCGTAGGAGAAGCTCTGGGGAAAGATTTGCATAGTAAAGCCACACATTACTTTTCTACAAAGTGTACATCTTGCGAATACAATAGGTTCAGGAGAAGCTGCTAGGAACATTGGGGTAAAAATGCACGATTTTTGTGCAAAAGGTGGAGTCTTTAGATGCAGTGTAAATGTGATTCTATCGCGCAGGATGCTTAAAAATATTTAAAGAGCGTCGCTGTGGGTTATGGCTGCTGAGATATTTTATCATGAAACGGAAAAAAGGTCGTTACACAACCACTTGAAGAGGACGCCTCGACTCACTCATCACGCATCAACAGTCATCAGCTGAGCACAGACAGCGAGGCACACAAGTCACAAGAAGAGATGATGATGATGAGGCTCATTTATTACTTGGGGTTGGGAATTATGTTCAATATATGAGCGGTTGTGTGTACGTGTGTTTTGTTATAATTAGCCTACTCCGGGTCCGCATCCATGTGGTTAAATGTGTACCCTCGCGGAGTTGCATTTACCGCTATAATAATGTTGCCGACAGCAGATCCAGTCCAGACTGTTACCACGTATTTATACTGTACCAAACATCACGGCGGGTCAAAAATCTGTAGTTCTACATATTTTGGCTAAATGCTTCGGTTTTTACACGTGTGAGAACCACCTTCATGTGGCGCGCGGACGCAAACCGGAGCAGAATTGGAGCGGAGAGCGGGTCGGCACATAAATAACGTGCATGTCTACTATGAATGGCGACGCAGTAACCGTACGTAGTTCCTCACCCAAAGCGTACACAAAATCAACCATACGTAACTATAAATGGCCCTTCAGCTGTTCTTAGAGGCTGCGTACGAAAAGACCCCCACCTGCCTCTGATTTGCCTACCGAACCTCCGTTTCTTTTACGCACACAGAAGAATTCCGTCAAGAAATGTCTATCCTTTTTTACGAGCCCCAGAGAGTCGGAAGAGGCTTTCTATTAGGGATGGGACGATATGAACATTTTCATATCACGATTATTGTGACATTGTGAGAAATCGCGATTTACGATATCGTGATAATCAAAATCCATTATCCTGGGGTGGAACATTTGCCAAAAAATAGCAGATCTACACTTTGTGAGCTTTGATCGGCTATTCTTAGGCAGACATTTGATACAGAGTGAAAAAAAGAGTACCTAAGTACCTTTTACCAATTATAGAGTTTAAGTGGTACCGGATATGCAGCTCGGCAAATAAAAGGTGAATTTATCCCAGTGCATGACGGAGTATGATATCACGATAAATGAGAACAATTTAAGACTTTTTAAGGACCCGCAGGAACCATGTTTAATCATGGGCACACACACACACAAAACTGTTTACTGTACATATTTTTTTCATTTTGATTTCTAACTGTGTATACAATTTGCATAGTATTGTCTATTTGTCTGTCATTAAATGTTGAGTACAAAGGACCCCAATGGAAACAAGCCACAGGCTTTCTTAGGTTTTAAATCTTCTTAGAAGAACTTGGATTGAACTGTACTTTTCCTGTGCTTTTTCTTTTTGCTAACTACTCATAAAGTATTAAATCAATCAATACGAGATTTGTGGTGTTAACATTTTTCTAAATTCCAATGTTTTCCCTATCCCAACTTTGGGAACCACTATATTCTTGGTTTACCGGGTGCCCTAGGGGGCCGATTGACTTCTCTCTCAGATCCTCGACGACACGCACTGCGTGATGTCACAGAGATATCATAGCATGACATCATCAGTGAGTAACACCATCAACATTTACATAATTGTCTATGTGCCTGCTAATGTCACTTCTGCCTTTAACCCCCGTGCATACCCCCAACCTAGCATCTTCACATTTGGCACTATGAACGGTGGGTCACCCTTTGGTAGCTCTATTAGGTTTGGGCAGAGCAAAGATAAAATCTCTGCTTCTTCATTTAAGTTTGAGGCGCAACCATCTGGTGCCAGTAGTGCTTCAGGGTTCTCCTTCTCACTTCCCATTTCATCTGGTGGCTTTAAATTCGGCACTCAAGACACTGAGAAGGAAACCTCTGCATCTGAGGATCCAACACCTGAAGATCCAACACCTACATCAGGGTCTGCTTCCATGTTTCTCAAGAGCAATGCTCATCAGCATAGAGAGAAAGAAAAGGAGACTGGTATTTCGATCTCCGCACCATCGTTGGAAGAAACCGACCCAGATGATCCACTATTCAATGAGCCTAACACCTTAGGTTTTGTAGACCTGGCTAAGACCACGGGAGGAGACTTCCAGTTTGGACAGAAAGACCCCGATTTCAAAGGCTTTTCTCCTAACACCGTAGGTTTGGCTAAGACTACGGGAGGAGACATTCAATTTGTCAGAAATGATGCCTCAGCCTCTACTTACATTTCCTTTCAGACCCCGTGTCCCAAACCCTCCTGGCTGAAGGGATCCATGTTTGCTAAGAACAATGGACAGTGTAGTGACACTTGTCTGGTAAGGAACAATGCATCTTCCAATCAGTGTGTGTCCTGTCCTAATCCCAATTCAAGTAGCACAGCCAGCAGCAGCGCTCTTTCCAGCTTTAGCTTTGCAAGTAAAAAACCACAGAGTCAACCTTCTGGAAGTGGCTTTAAAGCAGCTGCACCCTTTGGTATCAGTAGCTCTTTTAGGTTTTGCCAAAGCAAAGGCAAAAACTCTCCTTCTTCATTTAGGTTTGAGGCTCCACCATCTGGGGCCAGTAGTGCTTCAGGGTTCATCTCGATACCCATTTCATCTGGTGGCTTTAAGTTTGGCACTCAGGATCCAACACCTGCATCAAGGTCTGCTTCCATGTTTAAGAACATTGCCGACCGGCACAGAGAGACCACTGACTTGGCTGAATCTTTCAGGAAGACCTTCTGTAAGTGCCAGAAGAGCATGGGCCAGCAGACTCTGGTCCAGGAGACAAAAGAACCACAGACACTGGTCGAGGAGGTTCCAGAACCAGAGGCCTTGGGTCAGGATGTTCTAGAACCACAGATCCTTCTTCAAGATGGCGCAGAACCACAGCCTGTGGGCCAGGAGAATCCAGAACCACAGACCCTGGTGGAGGTTCCAGAACCACAGGCCTTGAGTCAGGATGTTCTAGAACCACAGGCCCTTCAAGATGGCACAGAACCACAGATCCTGGTCCAGGAGACTCCAGAACGACAAATCCTGGGTGATGAGGATCCAGAACAACAGGACCTGGGTCAGGAGGCCCCAGAAGAGCAGGCCTCCAGACAAGAGATTCTGGAACCACAAGCCTTGCAGCAGAAGACTGTAGAGTCTTCCACACCCCAAGAGCAGTCCACAGAGGCCCAGAGTGTGGTCCCTATCAGCAGTGCTCCCATAGACCTGTCAACTAAAAAGACCTCTGAACCTGACTCCACCATTTACACTACTACTACTGCTCCTTCTCAAGACTTTGTTGGGTTCAACACGTTTGGAAGCCACTCATTCACTGACCTGGCCACAATTAGTGGTGACAATTTTGCAATTGGAAAGCAAGCCCCGGATATGGTCTTTGGAGCTTCAGTACAACCAGCACCAAAGCATGGCAGAGAGGAAGAGGGCAGTGACAAAGAGGAAGCATCCAGTAATGTAGACATCCCTTTTGAGCCTGTTGTGTCACTGCAAAGGGTGGAGACCAAGTCTGGTGAGGAGGATGAGAAGATCCTCTTCAAAGATCGGACCAAGCTGTACCGCTGGGACCGAGCCCTTAATCAGTGGAAGGAGCGCGGAGTGGGCGAAATCAAAATCCTCTTCCACCCTGTCAAACACTTCTACCGCATCCTGATGAGGCGTGAGCAGGTGCTGAAGGTGTGTGCCAACCACACCATCTCCCAGGCCATGGAGCTCAAACCCATGAAATCATCAGCCAAGGCCTTGGTCTGGACAGCCACAGACTACTCAGAGGGCGAGGGCCAAGTAGAACAGCTGGCAGCTATGTTCAAGACCCCTGACTTGGCTGAATCTTTCAGGAAGACCTTCTGTAAGTGCCAGAAGAGCATGGGCCAGGAGTCTCTGGAACCACAGACCCTGGGCCAGGAGGCCCCAGCAAAGGACCCAGGCCAGGTTACTCCAGAACCACAGACCCTGGGTCAGAACATTCCAAAACGACAAACCCTGGGTGAGGAAGTTCCAGAACCACAGACCCTTCTCCAGGATGGAGAAGAACCACAGGCTGTGGGCCAGAAGACTCCAGAACCACTGACCCTGGACCAGGAGACTCCAGAACCACTGACCCTGGACCAGGAGACTCCAGAACCACTGACCCTGGGCCAGGAGGCCCCAGCACCAAAGGTCCCAGGCCAAGAGACTCCAGAACCACTGACACTGGGCCTGGAGACTCCAGAACCACAAAGCCTGGGCCAGGAGGCCCCAGGCCAAGAGACCCCAGAACCACAGACCTGGAGTCAGGATGTTCTAGATCCACAGGTGCTTCAAGATGGCACAGAACCACAGGCTGTGGGCCAAGAGACTCCAAAACCACTGACGCTGGGCCAGGAGACTCCAGAACCACAGACTGAGGGCCAGGAGACTCCAGAACCACAGGCTGTGGGCCAAGAGGCTCCAGAACCACAGACCCTAGGCCAAGAGGCCCCAGCACCAAAGGTCCCAGGTCAAAAGACTCCAGAAACACCGACCGCGGGCAAGGAGACTCCAGAACCACAGACCCTGGGCAACGAGGCTCCAGAACCACTGACCCTGGGCCAGGAGATTCCAGAACCACAGACCCTGGACCAGGAAACTCCAGAACCACTGTCCCAGGGTCAGGAGACTCCAGAACCACAGACCCCGGGTCAGGAGACTCCAGAACCACAGACCCTGGTCCAGGAGACTCCAGAACCACAGACCCTGGGCCAGGAGACTCCAGAACAACAGACCCTGGGCCTGGAGACTCCAGAACTACAGACCCTGGGCCAGGAGGCCCCAGGCCAAGAGACCCAAGAACCACAGACCTGGAGTCAGGATGTTCTAGAACCACAGGCGCTTCAAGCAGGCACAGAGCCTCAGGCTGTGGGCCAAGAGACTCCAGAACCACAGACCCTGGGCCAGGAGACTCCAAAACCACTGACCCTGGACCAGGAGACTCCAGAACCACAGACTGAGAGCCAGGAGACTCCACAACCACATACCCTAGGCCAAGAGGCCCAAGCACCAAAGGTCCCAGGCCAAGAGACTCCAGAAACACAGACCCTGGGCAAGGAGGTTCCAGAACCACTGACCCTGGGCCAGGAGACTCTAGAACCACAGACCCTGGGCCAGGAGACTCTAGAACCACAGACCCTGGGCCAGGAGACTCTAGAACCACAGACCCTGGGCCAGGAGACTCTAGAACCACAGACCCTGGGCCAGGAGACTCTAGAACCACAGACCCTGGGCCAGGAGACTCTAGAACCACAGACCCTGGGCCAGGAGACTCTAGAACCACAGACCCTGGGCCAGGAGACTCTAGAACCACAGACCCTGGGCCAGGAGACTCTAGAACCACAGACCCTGGGCCAGGAGACTCTAGAACCACAGACCCTGGGCCAGGAGACTCTAGAACCACAGACCCTGCCCCAGGAGACTCCAGAACCACAGACCCTGGGCCAGGAGACTCCTGAACCACAGACTGAGGGCCAGCAGACTCCAGAACCACAGACCCTGGTCCAGGAGACTCCAGAACCACAGACCCTAGGCCAGGAGGCCCCAGCACCAAAGGTCCCAGGCCAAGAGACTCCAGAACCACTGGCCCTGGGCGAGGAGGTTCCAGAACTACAGGCCTTGAGTCAGGATGTTCTAGAACCACAGGCTATGGGCCACGAGGCCCCAACCAAAGGTCCCAGGCCAACAGACTCCAGAACCACAGGCCCTGGGCGAGGAGGTTCCAGAACTACAGGCCTTGAGTCAGGAAGTTCTAGAACCACAGGCTATGGGCCAGGAGGCCCCAGAACCAAAGGTCCCAGGTCAAGAGACTCCAGAACCACTGCCCCTGGGCCAGGAGGCCCCAGAACCAAAGGTCCCAGGCCAAGAGACTCCCTGGGTGAGGTTCCAGAGCCACTGACCCTGGGCCAGGAGACTCTAGAACCACAGACCCTGCCCCAGGAGACTCCAGAACCACAGACCCTGGGCCAGGAGACTCCTGAACCACAGACTGAGGGCCAGCAGACTCCAGAACCACAGACCCTGGTCCAGGAGACTCCAGAACCACAGACCCCAGGCCAGGAGGCCCCAGCACCAAAGGTCCCAGGCCAAGAGACTCCAGAACCACTGGCCCTGGGCGAGGAGGTTCCAGAACTACAGGCCTTGAGTCAGGATGTTCTAGAACCACAGGCTATGGGCCACGAGGCCCCAACCAAAGGTCCCAGGCCAACAGACTCCAGAACCACAGGCCCTGGGCGAGGAGGTTCCAGAACTACAGGCCTTGAGTCAGGAAGTTCTAGAACCACAGGCTATGGGCCAGGAGGCCCCAGAACCAAAGGTCCCAGGTCAAGAGACTCCAGAACCACTGCCCCTGGGCCAGGAGGCCCCAGAACCAAAGGTCCCAGGCCAAGAGACTCCCTGGGTGAGGTTCCAGAGCCACTGACCCTGGGCCAGGAGACTCTAGAACCACAGACCCTGCCCCAGGAGACTCCAGAACCACAGACCCTGGGCCAGGAGACTCCTGAACCACAGACTGAGGGCCAGCAGACTCCAGAACCACAGACCCTGGTCCAGGAGACTCCAGAACCACAGACCCTAGGCCAGGAGGCCCCAGCACCAAAGGTCCCAGGCCAAGAGACTCCAGAACCACTGGCCCTGGGCGAGGAGGTTCCAGAACTACAGGCCTTGAGTCAGGATGTTCTAGAACCACAGGCTATGGGCCACGAGGCCCCAACCAAAGGTCCCAGGCCAACAGACTCCAGAACCACAGGCCCTGGGCGAGGAGGTTCCAGAACTACAGGCCTTGAGTCAGGAAGTTCTAGAACCACAGGCTATGGGCCAGGAGGCCCCAGAACCAAAGGTCCCAGGTCAAGAGACTCCAGAACCACTGCCCCTGGGCCAGGAGGCCCCAGAACCAAAGGTCCCAGGCCAAGAGACTCCCTGGGTGAGGTTCCAGAGCCACTGACCCTGGGCCAGGAGACTCCAGAACCACAGACATTGGGCCAGAAGACTCCAGAACGACAGAACCTGGGCCAGGAGACTCCAGAACCACAGAAACTGGGCCGGAAGACTCCAGAACCACAGAACATGGGCCAGGAGACTCCAGAACCACAGAACCTGGGCCAGAAGACTCCAGAACCACAGACCCTGAGTGAGGAGGTTCAAGAACCACAGGACTTGGGTCAGGATGTTCCAGAATCACAGACCCTTCTCCAGGATGGCCTACTGACTGTACTACCTATACCGTTAATAATCATGTTAATAAAATATTCAAGTCATTCAATTGTTCTGAACATCTGTGCATACCTGCTACTACTGTGCTATATGTTCTGGATCAAATCTACAGAATGATGGAGTGTGCAGGAAAAAAGGGGTAACAAGTACTTATTTACACCTGTAAACCAAATATATGACAATAAATTGTGATTTTTAATTATACCAGTGGTTCTCAAACATTTTCATGTCAAAGACCCACACACACATTGATATGAATTTGGCCCGGACATATACAAATATTTTGTAATGAGCTTGTAGATGAGCTAATCTTGAATATCCAAAAAAATACTTCTTACTTACAATTTAGACTTAAATTGCCTAAATTGTTTGCACTTCAAAAGAAGTCAGTGAACATACAAAAGCAACATTAACTGTGTAGTGTGTATTTATTATCAACTCTAACATAATTGTGAACATCCAGTGAACACCTCACCAGTCATGTTAATTGATATGGACACATCAATTAAAGTTATCAGTAATTTAGATTGCACAGAAGCCAGCATGTCTTCAATAGAAGCATGTGGCACACCAAAAATACAAGGCTACAAACTCACAATGAGCTTGTAGACTATTTTCAGTTGCTAGTTATTTTAAAATGAAAGGGTGTTTGAGTCTGTCAAAGTTAGCAATAAAATACAAGCATCTTCCATAAAATGCAATGGTCTGGAATATTTCATACTTCAACTATCTGGCTGTATGTAGAACAGCAAGAACAGTTAGAATTATAATAGCTAAGCTTGATTTACAGTAATTAATACACTTGACTTTTGGCACTGTACACTGTGCTCTTTTTTTCCCCTCTACACCAAAAAGTCATTACCAAAAATAGCAGGTCTGTGATGCGTTGTGAGATCTTCTATTTTCTACGAATATTCCCCCCAGAATATGCATACTAGGGTTCAAGTGGTTAAATGCTCACACAATGTTTGAGCCACTTCTGTCTGGACTCTAGAGAGACTAATGGAGTATTGGATTCAGTGTCCACTTGAGACTTTCATTAGACTTAAACTAGCTGTGCTTTAGGGCACAGCTAATGGGGATCTTAACAAATAAACACATAATTACATTAAGTTTGTGGCATTAATACCTGAGACATCTTATGTATCAAATGCTTATCGACTGGGTTTGCACAATACAAGGTATATTGTGTTTTATTGTACAATATAGGGCAAATACAGTTTCCACAGAAATGTATCTCATACAGTAATTTGGCAATATCTGAAAGGTAAATCTACAGTATAAGACAGTTGTCATATCAGATGCTTAGGGACTGAGGTCAAGACAATCAAACGTTCTCCTGATAAAAAAGTAAATGACAGCCCAGGTATTTGGAAACATCACAAACCAGTGATTCTCAACCGTCTTCATTTCAAGGATCCCTAGTTTGTTTGATACAATTTTTCAAATAATTGTTAATAAAATATTCAAGTCAATCAATTGTTCTAAACATCTGTGCATACCTGCTACTACTATGCTATGTGTTTTGGATCAAAACTACAGAATGATGGTGTGTGCAGGAAAAAAAAAAGGGGGGGGGGGGGGGAGTACTTCATTACACCTGTAAACCATTATGTGACAATAAATTGTGATTTTTATACCAGTGGTTCTCAACCATATTCATGTCGAAAGACCCACACATTCATATGTATTTGGCCACAGACATACACAAATATTTTGTAATCTAAAGCTCTGCTTTTCATTGCGTCTTCATTTCAAGGATCCCTAGTTTGTTTGATACAGTTTTTCAAATCTCCAAGACCCCAATCTACACCATCAAAACCTGTGTTTGTGTACACTCTGAGTTACAGACCTTCAAGGGGTCTTGGTGGTCCCTACACCCAACATTGCAGTGTCATACACATTAGTGTTGTAACAATATTCAGAGAAAACATTGCAATAGCATTTATGGTCAGAATTGTGCAGGCCTGGTTCCGAGTTTAGGGCTGGGCAGTAACCACATTATAAAAATCAAACCTCGGTTCGAAGTGAAGCGGTGAACTTTTATTCTATGTGTTCTAGAGTTATGAACTCTGTGATCTATACATCTATACAGTTATGGACTCTGTGATCTATTCATTCTTTATATATTCTGAATTCTAAATTCTTTATATATTCTGAATGAATATATAAAGAATGGAGGGCCAAATTATCATGTGAAGCTTGACCAATCCTCAAAGTATCCATTCATCAGACCGGGAGGGACACTACACACATATTCTGGACGTACAGGACAGATAAATCCTATTCATTCTGAACTGAAATGGCCATATATGGACATGGGACACACATTTTGCTTTTTGAAAAAGTCTATTCATTCTGGACTGATATTCTGGACGTACGGGACAGAAAAAAACTGTTCATTCTGGACTGGAGTGACCATATATGGACATGAGGTGACATACATTGTTTTTGAAAAAGCCTGTTCATTCTGGACTGAGATGACCATATATGGACATCAAACACACATTTTGTTTTTGAAAAAACCTGTTCATTCTGGACTGAAATGACCATATATGGGCGTGGGACACACAAAGCCACTCATTGGAAGCGGTTTTCACCGCTTCAAAAATCGTGATATGAGTGCAATAATGTGGACATCCATTTTGAGCCTATTGTGTCGCTGCCAAAGGTGGAGACCAAGTCTGGTGAGGAGGATGAGGAGATTCTATTCAAAGAACGGACCAAGCTGTACCACCCCAAGCTGTACCACCCCGTCAAACACTTGCATCCTGATTAGGGATGTCAACGATGAATCGATTTTCGATGAATCAATTGATTAATCAAAAAACAATGTTAATATTTCATAATCAAAAATGTAAAATAATATGTATATATACTTTGTATATCAATATATATATCAATATATGTCACGGTTAGATAGAGAAACAGTCAGATCGAGAAACGGAGCACTCGTCGTGCGGCGCGGGGCGGAACAAGCGGTCGTTTTGAGCCACAACAACGTAGCGTCGGCAGGAATGATAGCGCCTCACCCCACGGAGGTTAGGGTTAGGGTTAGGCATAGTTTTACTGAGGTTAAGGTTAGGGTTAGGGTTAGAGTAAGGCATAGTAAGCTAATGGCTAAACACTGCCGAGCTAGGCTAGTAAATAAAGAAAGAGAGTCGCAAACGAGTGACGTCAGCGCCTACACTAGTGAACGGCTGTTGTCGCCATCTGGTGGTGATTGGTGTGTGGTGAACGACAAAACAAGCGCTCTTACCACGATCTGACTGAGTTACCCAAACTGACTGTAACATATATAATATATATTTATTATTATTATTTTATGGCTTGGTTTTTCAACCAAATATATACTAATATATTATTAATAATCGTAAATGGTCATTGATTTATTATTCACACCAGCACCAACTGTAAACGTCATAGTAGTGTAGAATGGAGAAGCACAGCAAAGTGAATGCTGCCTGCTACACACACACCCGGCCCCTCCCCCCATCTCAGACACGTGTGATTGATTGTTTGGTGAACACCAATCTGGCTAGCCATCATCAAAGAAAAGTGGAAAACAGTGATTTCTGCCATATCACTCAGCCCCACAATTACAGGGTATCTGCAGGTTTATGTAAGTCAGATGACAGATTTAAAGCTTTTTTTTTAAGACTTTAATACGTACACCAGTGGTTCTCAACCTTTTCAGGCTGTGACCCCCAAGATAATCATATTTGAACTGGAGACCAACAACCTAACAATTTATAAGTTGGAATTGTAGGAGTTGAGACATTACGTTTAGTTTTACTCGGTCCACAAATACGTAAATATTGTGAGTTAATAGTTATGAGTTGAGACCTTGTAGATCGGCTATTTTCAAAACGTTTTTATAGCCTAGTTTGTTTTTGATGCAGTAATGCTTTATTCTTTTCTTTTGAGGTATTAAAAATACATTAAATGGTCACTTCACTGTCATGAAGTGAAGTGATCCCCCCTCCCAACCCACAGGTTGAGAACCACTGACGTACACAAAATGATATAATAATACTAATAATCAAACAGTTGGAAGCTTCATTTCCTCCCCAGGATGAACTTGGCCTTTAGGACTTTGGGAACGTGTCGTATGGTGAGGGACACCCTGGTCCCTCGCGTCAGTGTGTCCTCCGGCGCCGCCCCGGCGGCCGACAGGTTCGCCACGTGCCTCTCTGTGAGCACGTCCTCAGCGCGCGGCTGGATGCCGTGGAGGAAGCGCTCGTACATGTCCCGCTGGAGGATGAGCAGGCTGCGCGGCTGCACCAGCAGCGACAGCACGTAGCGGTTCTCGTCCGTCTCCGGGAGGCCGTCGTCATCTCCCTCACCCACAGGCCTGTAGAAGTCCAGCAGCGTGTGGGAGCCCAGGCTGACCGTGGTGACCGTGGGGTGGTACAGGGGGCCGTCCTCGTGCGGCATGATCCCCTCCCCGGGCTTGTACTCGTTCACCAGCACGTGGTTGGCCGCCTTGCCGGCGAACGTGCCCAGGGCAGAGACGCGGTCGCAGTACCCTTGCAGCCAGTCGGGGATCTTTTCCGCCAGCATGCCCTTCTTGGAGCCGCAGGGCAGGCCTCCCCAGTTCTGCAGCCGGCGGCCGGACAGCTGCGTCCACTTGGTCCGGGGCGAGCGGTACACCTGCTCCAGCAAGTGGGCCTCCTCTTCTTCGCTGATGAAGTCCGGGACGTAGAAGACGGTGGGCGGGGCGTCTTTCACCACGAAGCGATGGAACTCCTCCGGGACGCTGTCGGGAAGAGGGGGACGCTGCTGCTGCATTGCGCCACGTTCCAGTGAAAAGTCCGACATGGGACGGAATGTTTCTCCTTTAAAAAGGAAAGTCACTGAATCAACTGTTCGTTCTTCTAAGAGCGCTAATGTTGACAAATGTTGTCAACTGTCAAAATGACAGTAAAATGTAACCTTTTTATTTGTATTTAATTTACTATTTAAGGATTAACAATATCTCTATAAACCTACAACCAGTCACTCGAAATACTGGGTTCCCAGATTGCTCAATACACAAAGTGTGGTCTGACTCTGAATGGAGAAAATGATTTACACCACGTGACCTTATATAGAGCTGCACTTCCAGGTGTTACACACAAACTGGTGACGTATCGAGTGTAGCCTCCTTTATAGGAGCCCTGTACAGATGGGTGTCCTCATCTCTACATCACAGAACCAGAACATGTTCTTCCACCACCCACATAATGTACCACATATTATCTGTATATATAATATATATATATATATATATATATATATATATATATATATATATGTAGGCCTATATATATTTACTACAATAAAGCTCAATAGCATGTTTCTTAAAGTTTAGGCACTAAGAAACATGATTAATTGGTGGTTCTGTTTTAAACCCTCATGAGTCACTCATACAGTCAAAGTTTGACTATATTTAGTTTGACTAAAAGAAAAAACTATATACACAACATAAAAAATATCAAACAAATCAAACAAACAAGCATTAATCTCAACGGACCCCCGGCCAGGGATCATTGAGGGGGTTCCATGGGGTCCACGGCAAAATGAGGAACAGTTAAACCACTTCTTGAGCCCCGTTTTATTTTCGCTTCGAATAGCCTTATCTACAAGCTCCGCGGCCACATAGACATCAATTTAGCGGTCTTTGACATGAAAATGTTTAAAAATAAATCACTGTTCCTTCTGTGCTTTCTACTACTTTACCTCTGTGAATGAAGACGAGTCCAGTATCCACACACTGGGAAGCAAATTGGCGCCCCTCCCCGGTCAGCGCGAGTATTATACCTGGCTCGGCACCATTCAGCCCGTTGAATTTACTGCTGTCGTTTACTGTTATGTTTACTGTTCTTCCAGCGGCGTCCTGAACCACAACGTCTCCACCGTCGATGAGTTTAGAAGACTCGCCACCAAAATGGCTCCAAATAAAAACAAACAGTCCGTCTGTTCTGGCTAAATTAACGCAATTACCTCAGCTTCACAAACGTTCCCTTTCCATGCTTCTCTCCAGTTGTACCCGATAGAAATGTCCCCCTGAAAACGAGGCGTAATGGCCTTCTGTTCCATTCATTTATAATTAATGTTAATGTTATACTCGAGTATGGTGACAATAACAACACCACTATTATTCATGTACAACAATAACTCCCTGCCTGTCGGTATTGATTGATGAAAACATTGCCTTTTTTCCCCCAATGACTCTTTTGGATTTCGCAGAGGTCACTTTGTTGCTGCACGGAATTGTTTACAAGCAACACGCCCACACCGACCTGTGTGTTGTGTTTTGCACATAACTCTATGGTTTTACATTTTGAGGAAGGTTTGTCCAGTTATATTCATATTCAGTCCTGACGTTATGTTTTCTTGATGAATATGTTGTTGAGTGCAGTGCAGAGGAGGTTTCCAGTGCACAGGCTGTACTGTGCAGCAGCTAACAACAACAGTAGCACTAGGCTGGTTCTGGGCATAGAGAGCAGCTGTGATGACACTGGAGCTGCTGTGCTGGACCACAATGGGACCATACTGGGAGAAGCTCTTCATTCTCAGAAAGAAGTCCATCTGAGGTCTGCTTTGCATTTTCACTTGCATATGTCTATAGTTCAGTAGTTCTCAAACTTTAAAATGTCAAGGTCTCCCACTCTCCCCTTAACTCTGACCAGATTTGGGTTTCATTTGTACACTGTCAGAGTTACGTACTTGTAGTTGTAGGGTCAATTTAGACCTCCCAAAAGGAACCCAGAGTCCCTAGACCCCACTTTGAGGACTACTGTGACTGGTCCAGTTCATGTTGGAATTCTATTGCAAGTTGAAACAAATCAGGGACATAAAAAGTCAATGACAAGGACTTGTATCATGCATTGATTCATCTTACACAAGTCTTACACAAGTGTTTATGGGGAAAACGTACATCTCATGACAGTCACAATGTAGGCCTACAATAAACTAGACCAGGTCAACCTGGTTGTGCCAGACCCCCTGTCTGTCATCATCATTTATGACATCATGCCTTTTGTAGGCATGTCATCATGTCATCATCATATATACCCTTTATATAGAAAACCCGGACAGACAGACAGACCGACATTTGCTTATGTAGGCCTACCCATTTCATGGGTCTGGCAATAAAAATACATATTTCAGACAAGACAGGCTAACTATCATGACATTGTTTGTATACAAATATATAAGTAGTCCAAGGGGTACAATGGGTATTGCATAATGTGGAACCCCAGGGTACCTGTTGTAGGCTACCCATTGTCAGAGTAGTTTAGTACTTGGAGGCCAGTACTATGACGTCATACTGATGACATCAGGGATCTCCATACATGGGCGTGAAGGGGAAACAGACGGTTCTGAAATGTATGGCATTGGTTACTATATGGTAACATGGATTAAAGTTCTCTGTCGCCACAACTGATTTCTGTCATTTTTATAAGATTAAGATTAATAGAATGGCTCAACTAGCAATAGAATACATGTCTAACTATTAAACTACCAAATGTCTGCCTGTGTGATGTCTGTCTGTATGGCGTCCCCGGCATGGTATAAACAGCCACATGGCTGGCTATGATTGGACTGAAACAGTGCCCAAATTTGACTGACATCACTGATAGGCCTTAATCCTTGCATAAATGCTAAAAATCTATGTGTGTCTGTCTCAGCCATAACCGGACAGTCTGACCGATATAAGAAGAACCCTCACTGCAGTCATCAATATGACGTCCTAGACTGGCCTCCGAGTGCTATAATAATGGGTACTGCACTAAGTACTCAACGTGTATAACGGGTATTGCATAACCAAGGGTTTTGCGGCCTAGTGATTAACTAATGTTCAGATTCAGCATCTTGGAAACACAGCTCTACTGTGGGGGAGCTTCTTTCACGCTGTTTCACAAATAATACATTGGGAATGGCCTAACAAAAATGTCCACCTTTAAACCCTAGCATCCCTATTGTGGGGGGACATTCGCTAAAAATCGTCGTGAGCTTATAGAAAACATTTTAGACTATTTTTGGCAAAGAGATTTGGTAGAGTGAAAAAGGAGCATAACCAATTACGGTTGCAACTCAGGTGCATTTGACTAAGTACAGATCATTCAATCTAAAAAGAAATTGTAAAATATTGTGTAAAAGTACATTTTCTTGAAACTTTCATATATTTTTTGAAACTTTCATATGTTCTAAATACATTGCACATTCAGTGAATTATTCCAAAACTTTTTTGCGAATATTTATGGCACACAGCTCATGAATATCAAAAGTCCATATTTCCAAACATTACAATATTACACGAGACCACTCAAAACAAGGAACATTACAATATTACACGAGACCACTCAAAACAAGGATTTATAACCTTTTGAGGTCAGAGTTGCTTGAATTCCAGTGGGAAGTGTGCGCAGTCAGTTATGATTTGGGGTGTTAGGGCATCTGCAATGCTTTTTACACAATATATATATATTTCTTAGATTGATCTGTATATAGGTCTATAAAGTGTTTTTGGAGCTGTGTGAAGCACAGGCTCCCTATACGTGGCCGTGTGGGTCTGTCTGTCTGTCTGTCTGTCTGTGTGTATGTAGCCTGAACTTCCTAAACTTCGGCACGCTACTAGTCCCACAGTTTTGCCACCACACACTCGCGCCATATGTCAAATCGACCGGCTTACTCGGGAATCGTGGGCTAGTAACTTGCTAAGAGAAAGGTTCAATAGTTTAATTGATATTAATTTATTAGTGAATTAATTTTCCCCATTGACTTATAATGGGAATCGCAAAAACTCACATTCAATTATTTGTCTCTCGCAAACCATAGGGGCTAGAGTTTCAAGACTTGGAGAGGAGGTTCATAATGATTTCAAGGATTAAATAAAAAATAATTGTGTCATTTTGCCGCATGGTGGCGCCATAACACCCCACTTTACGTTTTGGCCTGTAACTCTTGAACCGTAGGTCGGAAAATTAAAATTATTTTTTCCCTGGATTCCTTGGGTCATGACGCATCTCCCCATATAGGCCACGCCCATTTGCGCCATGATAGATTTTCCGCCATCTTGAATTTTCTCCAAAACACACTTTTTGCTCCTTTTCCTACATATTTTCTTCAAATGTCACAAAAATCGGTACACATGATCCACACACACACACACACACACACACACACACACACACACACACACACACACACACACACACACACACACACACACACACACACACAGCTCCACTTCACACGGGTGTGATTTTTTTGAATCCCTGTGTGGTTAACATGTGTTTCCTACGGTAGGACTGGAGGCATCATCCCGACAGTGGCCCAGCAGCTGCACAGGGAACACATGTCGCGTGTGGTCCAGGAAGCGCTGGAGATGAGCGGCGTGTGCCCCAGCCAGCTGTCTGCCGTGGCCACCACAGTCAAACCAGGCCTGGCTCTGAGCCTGTCCGTGGGTCTGGAGTTCAGTTTGAACTTCGTCAGGAGCCATGGTAAAACCCTTATGGGCCGTGTCGCCATAACGAAATATTAATTGCCGGTTAATCGTCATACAGATAATTGCAAGAGGCTATATGCACACAGGCCATTTTGGAGTGAAGTTGGGTCTCTTCTCACTTCCTTCACAGGTGTTACCAATGATACTAATTAAGGCTCTGTTCCATTCTGGTCAAACAGAGTCAGGGTACTGATATTGTGCATGTTGGCTCACTGGATACACCAGTGGGTCTCAGGACCCTCATGATTCCTTGGGGGTTCAAAATGACCCCTAAAAAAAATGTGTACCTCTGAGAGTGTACAAATGGAACCAAATGGACCCGTAAGGGTCCATTTGGTTCCATTTTTACATTCTCAGAGTTATGGGGGTCCTGGAAATAAAAGGTTTGAAAACCACTGCTCTGTTATGGACTAGAGCCTTCATTAGTATCATCGGTAACACCTTTGAAGGAAGTGAGAACAGACCCAACTTCTTTTTTTTTTTAAAGATTTGCTTTTGGGCTTTTATGCTTTTTATTGATAGGACAGTAGACTGACAGTAAATGGGGGGAGAGATGGGGAGTGACATGCGGCAAAGGTCGTCCAGATCGGGAATCAAACCGGCGACGCCGCCAGGCATCCATGCCTATGTGGCAATGCCTAAGTGCGCCAGTAGGCCAGCAGGTGCCCCGGCCTATTGACGATTTAATGAAATGAATAAATAAAAATTACATTTGTGATTGCCTTTTAGGCTTTGTAAACAAACATGATAAATAACCTAAATATATAAAGAAAAGACTGACAATGACTGATACCAATAAATCCAAATAAATAATGTACTATGCCTGGCATAAACGGGCCATAAAAAAAAAGATTGAAATCGTGGAAATAGCTGATATACAAGCAAGCTCCCAACGCACATAGTGAGCTTCTAGGTCTGCTATTTCTTCTATTTTAGAATCTTTTCCGTCAATTCATGAATCCATCTCAATGGATGGATTCGTGAGTGAAAGGAAACAATTGTAGTGATAATTGCAAATGATCTTAAATAACTTCAATCATGTGATCGTGCCAAGGCCTGCCATTCATCCCCATCCACCACATGGAGGCCCACGCGCTGACCGTCCGGATGATCCAGCCCGTCCACTTCCCCTTTCTGGTCCTCCTCATCTCAGGAGGCCACTCCCTATTGGCTCTCGCCAGAGGAGTCGATGACTTCCTGCTCCTGGGCCAATCGCTGGACGAGGCTCCGGGCGACACGTTGGACAAAGTAACGACAAAACCAATCCGTTGCTGTCGGGTGGAAACCTCATTATGTCCAAAACTGTTACTTTTCAGGGGTTCAAATTCAAAGATAGCAGATATACAGGCTCAAAGTGTGCCGCAAAGCACGATGTGGCGTGTTTTGAGCTTGTAGATTGGCTATTTCTTTGCTATTTTTGTGTGATACTGTAGTAAAAAAATATAGAGATAAAAGGTTTCTTCCCGACAGCATCATATTTCAACTTGAACATTGTTTATCTGTTTTAAGTAAAACATCAGAGTTCTTCTTCCACCACTGCTCTATGGTTTTAGTCTTTAATGAATGAATAGAAAATGTGTGTTTTTGTTATTTTCCAGATAGCCAGACGTTTGTCTCTGATAAAGCACCCAGAATGTGGTACGCTGAGCGGCGGCCAGGCCATTGAGCTGCTGGCGAAGCGTGGTGATCGGAGGGCATTCTTCTTCAGGACGCCAATGGGACAACTGCTGGACTGTAACTTCTCCTTTGCCGGCTTTCGCAACCAGGTCACCATGGCCACAGTGAAGAAAGAGGAGGAGGAAGGTAATTATCTTCGCTGTCGGATGGATGGACGGCTGTACAGGAACAGAGGGTTGTGTTCCTCATTCTTAATCTGCAAGAGAATGTACAGTATGGCATGTTTGGAAATATACTACTAAACCAATGTTATGAGATACTGTAAGTCACAGAGAATTCAAATATATTTTATATACACTGTATTCTGAAATAGTCAAAGGTACATTTTGAAACATAAATGTGGAAAATATTTTAATATACAGTCTGTGGCCATGTTATAAGGGTCAGTTTGGTTTCAACCTATCAATCATTTAGCTGGGGATCCCCTGGAACCCCTTCAGTCACCAGACACATTGGGACCAGTGCTGTATTACTGTAGGAGGTGTCGTTCTTTCTGAGATGCTGGAGCCGCCTCGTCTAGCAATAGCAAGCAATCGTATCACGTTCAAAGTCACTTAATGTAGATAGATCATTCACCTGCTCATTCTGATGTGGAGCTGTAACTGAACCTCTTGGCTTGTTCTGCATACAATACTTTATAATACTGAGTTGCAGCCTGTTTGGAGGAGTAGTTTGTCTGCATTAATGAACAGATGTTCCTGATACGTTTAGGTTCTTGGGTTAACTTGATCCTTGATTACTGATGAGGCCTTGCTTATTTGAAGTCGCTCTGGATAAGAGCGCCTGCTAAAAGCCTAGTATTGTAGTTGAAATAAAGTGGCCACTGAATGTATGCATTTCTATTGGTGTTTGTGAAAGGCCTCTGTATGTGTGTGTCTGTCTTGTGTTCCCACAGGTGTAGACAAAGGGACGTTGTTGTCATGTGTGTGTGACATCGCAGCGGCCGCTCAGCACACCGTGGCGTCTCACCTGGCGAAGCGAACGCACCGCGCCATCCTGTTCTGTAAGAGCAGAGGCCTCCTGCCAGCATGTCAGCCCACTCTGGTCAGTTATACAGGAGTTAAGCCCTAGGGTTGAAACTGATCGGAGCCTAAAGTGTCATTCCCACCAGGCACGATAAAGATAAAGATATCGATTTAAAAATAGTTCTCAACTGAAGTGGATGGTAGCGTCCACACAAAGATAACGACAACGATAGCCGTAAATAATTTGGGTTAGTTAGTGCCCCAGCCTTTGTCTTCCGTGAGGAAGAAGCCCAACAAATCCACGATGAGGCTTTTAGGAGGGCCAAGCCGCAAGCACCACCTTTGCCCAAGTGGAGCTTGCAGTACTACCGCGGCCCAACCACCTGCGGCCCAACCACCTGCAGCAGCCGAATGAAATATTTGCATCTGGAGTCTTGTGCAACGCACAGGTCCTCAACATGGTGAGAGCAGGAGTGGACCTGGTGAGACTGAGGAGGGGCCAAGCCAGGAGTCAACCCACACTACAGAGCCTAGTCCTTCCACGTGCCAGATTGGTTTACCGCCCAGTCTCGGCAGAGTAGTTAGCGGATTGAGTGGCCTTATCTTCCCCTAATAGGACTGATTGTGGATAGCTACTGGGACGTAAGCTGGGACTTGATCACCCCGGCTGGGTCACCTGTTGGGAACGTGTATGATGTTGCTAGACCCAAAGCAACCACATTTTTACAATGATATAAACACTGACAGACAATAAAAATCCACTCATGTTGTGGCGGACACTACCATCCACTTCAGTTGAGAACGATTTTTAAAAGGATATCTTTATATCTTTATCATGCCCGGTGGGAATGACGCTTAAGCTTGTTAATGTACACTGTTTACTCTGGACTCTATTTGTGTGATCATTCACCTTGTTTTTTATTATTTTCTAGACTAGAGTTAATGCTTACTCTATTTATTACGATCTTGCACATTTGTAAGTGCGCCTAGTCGCCTACATTGTTAAGTTGTAATTGCTGTCTGTGTGGTTGTAGGTGGTCTCCGGAGGGGTGGCCAGTAACCAGTACATCCGCAGGGCTCTGGCCGTGGTCACCGAGGCTACAGGACTTCAGCTGCTCTGTCCACCTGCTAAGTTCTGCACAGACAACGGAGTGATGATAGCATGGTGCGTATTATGGAGATGAGTGTGTGGGAAATGAGGGGTGTCCAAACTAAAATCAACACAGAAACTACAAGTTTCAACTAAGCGTTGAGACCTCAAACTCGGTTTCAAATATGATCAGAGTTAAAAACTAAACTGCACAAATCTAAGCTACTGAAGGTGCAACATGGCTCAAGTGCAAACAGCATTGTATAGTTACTGTAGGTCTGTTTAGATGTGACACAGACAAGTGGCCATATAGACCAGTGTATTTGTTCAGCGCTTCACAGTTTGGCAAGGCTGAGATAATGCTTGAATGAAATAACACAAGGAAGAAGCAGTTAAGAATCCTTACTTTCCACACTTGCAATGGAATCCATTTTGTTCCATTTGTACAATCAGAGTTAAAGTAACACTGAGGATTTTACAGTGTAAATCGGGGTTCCAGAGATAAGAAATGGGGGTGTGGGGTGTCTGTGGTCTAATATGTACTGTATATCAAAATGGGTGTCCTTGAAAAGTAAAGGGTGGGGAATGTGTTGTGTGTTTTTTTAGGAATGGCGTGGAGCGTCTCAGGGAAGGGAGGGGCCTTCTGTCTCCTGATGAGGATGTGAGATACGAACCCAAGTATGTCAACATCTTCCTCCCTGTGTGTGTGTGTGTGTGTGTGTGTGTGTGTGTGTGTGTGTGTGTGTGTGTGTGTGTGTGTGTGTGTGTGTGTGTGTGTGTGTGTGTGTGAGTGTGTGTGTGTGTGTGTGTGTGTGTGTGTGACTGTGTGTGTGTGTGTGTGTGTGTGTGTGTGTGTGTGTGTGTGTGTGTGCGTGTGTGTGCATGCGCGTGCGTGTGTGACGTGTAAAGATATCTTTACATCTTTGCCAGCTAATTCACCAGATGTTGCTGTGGTTGAGAAGTGTCTGTATTAGAGATAGCTTGCACTTTTGCCTAGAGGAAGGCGAAGCCTTTATGACCAAGATCATAATACTAGCCTGGCATTAGCCAGACTGATAACGTGGATTCACTCTCAACTCTCAAGTTCCTCCACGGTATGAGGAACATGTGAGTGAATCCATGTTATCAGTCCGGCTAATGTCAGGCTAATTAAATACCACCACTCCTACATTCCATCTCAGAGCTAGGCTATAGGTGCAGAATATTAGTTTTTATCGGCAGCCTAGGACATACTGTACCCAACAACTTGCCCAAAAAGGCTGGCAAAGTATTGTGCTGTCTCTGCTATAATTGGCAGCCACATTACGGTGGAGACGCTGTTACTTACACCCATAGAGTACTGAGGGATGTGCTTATTGTATCAAGAATACATAGGCCTTGATTTTGTGAATGTAACTGCACTGCACCTTTAATAATATTTGTGTCCTTGTATGCTGTCCTTTATGCGGACATGGATACATTGTTCAAAACCGTGTGTGCGAAACATTTTTGGATATTTGATGATGTGCATTTGTATAATTGTTAGATTTATATCCTTATGATATATATTTGAGTAATTGTATTTGTATTTTCTGGTGCTGTAGAGCTCCGCTGGGTGTTGACATCACAGCAGACGTGAAGCAAGCAGCCATCAGGCTTCCCCCCTTGCAACTGAGGATAAATGACTGACACATCACTCGTTACAGTTTACACCATCTGTTGATAAATCACACATATTTATTACAATTCATGTTTTTAGTGATCTTTCTTGCCAGAGAGTTTCTTTTTTCTTTTTCTTTTTTTCTTTTTTTTTTCTCTTCTCACTTTTTTCACTATGGAAATAAATGTTTTTGTTTTGTATCCAAAGAGCCTCTGTAGTTTTTGGCAGTGTGCATGCTTATTCTCAGTGGTGGCAGTGGCTCAGGAGGTAGAGCGGTCACATGAGAAAGGGAAGGTTCCCAGTTCAATCCCAGGCTCCCCCAAAGTTCGTGTCGAAGTATCCTTGATTATGACTCTGAATCCCTAACTTCTCCCGAAAAAAGCAGATTGGTGCCTTGCATGGTTTCCTCTGCTGTGAATGTACTGCGAATGGTTGAATATTGCTCATTATTATAAACATACTGTATGTCTACTCACTCTGTGTCTCAGAAGAGGGCTGTGGACAACTCAGAAACCTACCAGTGGCAATGATATAATCGGCAGGCAGGTTTGGTAATTTCAAGATTTCAAACTTTTTGTTTTGTTTTGTATTAATGCAAGAACAATGGCTTCCTTTTCAGCATGCTTACTTTACAGAAAGGGAAAAGCTGTAGTTTCCATTAGCTTGGAATCCCTATTGATGATGGAAAAGTAGCAATTTAAAAAAAAAAGTAGTTTGTAAAGAGTTTGTAAGAGTTTGTAAAAGTAGCAATTTACAAACTCTCAAATGCCTGTAAATTTCACAGGAGTCAAACAAAGGTAGGCTATTTGCACCAAAATATACTCAAAGTACCAAAAGTAAAATTGTTCATTGTGCAGAATGTCCCATTTCAGCATTTTATTTGAAATCTTTTGGAAGTAGCAGATCTATACCATCACAACAAGACGCATTGCCATGTGTTGTTGTGAGGTTGTAGATCGGCTAGTTTAGAATAGTATTAAATATGTCTTAATTGTATGTTTTGTAAAAATAATCTTAATATACAAACTAACAAGTAGCTAAAGTTTTCAAATAATCATAGAGTAAAAAGTACATTTTCTGAGATACATTGAGTAGAGGTTTTAACACTTATGTAGCCATGATTTTTTCTCTTCAATGGGCCACGTTGCCATGGTTACCATAGACTTCCATGTAATTGCGCAATTGTGTAAAAAGTGCACGCCCATGCCTAGATGATGCACCACGTGTGTGCAGGCTGTTCACAGCTTTCAAACGAAAAAATCCGCTTGGAAATCCGTTCAGGCATTCATGATTTATAGGCCATTATGTTTTCTTCAGATGTAAACAAACATGGCTGCCATGTTTGAAAGAATGGGTTGGTATGGGGGTTAAACATGCAATTTCGCGATCGCGATCATGCCTAATACATTTCTGGAGGTCCAAAAAAAAAATTTGATTTTTTTTTTTTTTGAAAAATATATATATATTTTTTTTCAAAAACGGCCCAAACTCGGGAAACTCGGGGTTGGCACAGCACTAGTACCAATACAAACTCGGGAAACTCGGGGTTGGCACCATATGTGTTAAAGCTATACTGTGTAAGATGCTCAACTAGTGGTCAGTAGCCCTATAGCAAACCGCGGTCGCGTTCGCGTCTTTCGCCCGTTTTTCGTACCTTCACACCCCCGCGTCTGCCTCCACAACGCCGAGAGCTATCTTTAGAGGGGTCCCTGGTTCCTGTGCGTTCAGGCATTCCGGAGAAACGGACTACTTCACCCTGCCTGGTAGGCGAGATTACCTTTTGAGTAAAGAGACACACGGGCGACTACAAATATGGCGACCCCACTTCAAGATGCGCTGTGATTGGCCGGTAGTGTACCATGTGTGCATGATCGGCGATGTGATTGGGCAACGTATACACAACGTATACAGATGATGCAGATTACGTCATTTTGGCGCGAAATCCGGTCCACGGCCAGGATCATAGAAAACATATAAAGAGAAGGCTTCAGAAGCTGAAAATAACGGAGTGGGTGTTCTAAAACTTTAGCGATTTAACAGTTAGGACAATTTTAAGATTTGTTTTATAAAAAAAGTTACATGGTACAACTTTAAGTATAAAATATTCAAGTAAAGTAAATGTACTGTACCTCAAGATTTTACTTAGAGTTGTTCACCCCAAAATGTATTTTTTTTCTTTGATTGATTACTCACCCCATAGAGACTTGAATTCATACATTCATAAAATTCATACATTTACTATAATCATATTTATGTCTTAGGAATGCAACAAATACAAAAAATATTTAAAGGACAAAATGCTTGTCAATGCTCTCAGAGCACCTTAAATATGCATAGAACAATGTTAAATTTCTGCTCGGGGGCATGCATGCAAATCAAAATAGTTAAAATCAATAAAACGATAGAAAGAAGTAAATGAAAACATTTTAACCCTCATCTTTTATTTTCTCTTATGGCTAATTAAAATATGAACCCTTGTTAAAAAAAAGAAAAAAAAAGTTATCCTTTAACTCAAGTCTCCATGGAGTGAGTAATCAATAGAAAATAAAAATCATTTTGGGGATGATCTACTCCTTTAAGTATAGTCCTACTCGTGCTTACAATAGGCCTATCTGATATAGCCTGGTTAATAAACCAGACTGCACAACACCACCCCCTGTTGGTAACGAAGTGTGTGATAGAGTCTGAGGCTGTCAGGCTATAGGCCCATTCCCACTGGGCCAGATAACAGATATCTGGAGATATTTCTCCAGATATTTTTCAATGCAAAGTGGATGGTAGATACAGATTAAAAAAAAAATGCCACAGATAAAAGTATCTGTGGCAAATATCTGTGGTATATATTTTTTTTATCTGTATCTACCATCCACTTTGCATTGAAAAATATCTGGAGAAATATCTCCAGATATCTGTTATCTGGCCCAGTGGGAATGGGCCTTAAATCTGATAGGCCTAAAATACGGTTTGATTTAAACACAAACTACCATTAGATGAACAGTAGGCTATTACTAATATGATTCAAACATGTTTGCAAATTAAATCAGAGCATTATGTAGAATTGTGGAATAGGCCTATTAGCAGGGCAGGAATTTCATGGAGGCCATGAAGGCCATGGCCGTCATTGCCCTTCAATTCGGCCTTGTGCCCCTCAAACCAATGGCATAACCTGAGGTCACAGTGGCCTTAATGCCCCAGCTGACTGTATCACTTTCTCCTCTTTCTCTTTCTTGTCGACAGTAGACACCTGTGTCTCTTTCTTGTCATGTAGACATAAGTGTCTACAAGAGTCAAGCTCACAACACGTCACTTGGAGATCGTCTATTTTCACTACTTCTTCAACATGTTTTCTAATTTATGGAATTTCTTAAAATCTTCCTTGATTCTAAATTAAATTACAGAAATAATAATTAAAAACAAAAAGTAGGAAACCAAAAAATTAAAGGACCCATAAAAATGTGTCCACGATACACAAATGGGTCCCGACCTATTGTTTGGGAAACAGGGGGCATCAGAAGTCAAGAAATTCCACAGAAAAGGGAGTGTGGCTTGGGTGAAGACATCTGGAAATGTGCCCATTTTAATTGGTTAGTCAGTGTATTCCACAGAAGAGGGAGTGTAGTGTAGGTAGTAGAGTCACACAGTGTTTCCCAACCTTTTTTTCTGTCACGGCACAATTTTCATAGCCAAAGGCACAGTGGTTGAGAAACCGTGGTATGTTCCACAGAAAAGGGAGTGTAGTGTAGGTAGTATAGTGTATATTCCACAGAAAAGGGAGTGTGGCCCGGTTAGTCCAACTCCAAATTCCAAAACCATCCGAACCGTCCAAAAACATCTCTCTCTCTATTTCTTTTTAAAGAAGAAAGAAAAGAAGAACTTGCCTACAGCAAAACACAGCCCTGAGTGTGTGGGGCCCTAGGCAGCCTCCTAACCTGTAGGCCCGGCCCTACACCACCTACAGGCCAATATTTGGGGAAAAATATTGAGAAATAGAGACACATCTGAAGGTTGAAAAATAGATGGTCAGCAAGGCAGAAGCATTACTGATTTTTTGGTTTTTGTTCAGCAAGGCAAAAGCATTACGGATTTTTGTAGTATGTTTTTTTAGACAATTGAACAATTGCTGGACACAGAGATAGCAGAAATACGAACGGACAGACAGACACACGTGTCTGGAACGCATTCTGACTAAGGTATGAGATGAGATTCTGAAATCAATCAATCTTTGATTGGTGCAGGGCTGAGCATGGATCAGATGACCATCATTTATCTATTTCACTGCAGATTAGGTTATCATCCATAACCCTTAAATTCAACAAATTCTTTCAATGGACTAAAATCTTGTTTTATTTGATGGCCGTCCAGTCCTGGCATTTGGCCTTTTTGCCCTCAAAAAATGGACAACACCAAAGGCCAAGTGGCCTTGCCCCTAAAATGACGAAATTTCAGGCCTGCCTATTAGTCAAACCAACTTTCTGTAATTCATACTACAGTATGTGAAAGGCAGGTGAAATGGGTTTGCTTTGCCACCAGGTGGGGATATAACCTATACAACCACAAGTTCCTAGTAAAAGGAGGAAAAACAAGGTACCGGCCGTACCGCCAGAACCGCCACTTAGCCTTCAGAATAAAGGTAAATAGTTGCAGTAAGCATAATCACAATAAAAAGACATAAATCCACATCTTGGATTCAAATATTGTACTTTTACTCCAGTACTTTTTTACAGCTTTAGTTAGGCATATTACTTTGTAGATTTTGATTATTATTACAAAACATTCATACTTCAACCCTATTCATTGGCCATTTGAAAATAGAGATGCAGATCTACTTCACCAGTCCGACTCTCAGCCATAAACTGTAGAGTTAGGTTGCAGGCTCGTAGCCTGATAAATAGGCTACATCAGGGGTCTTCAACGTTTTCAGGCCAAGGACCCCTTAGTTGAGAGAGAGATGAAGCAGGGACCCCCAAATCTGTTCAGATTCCATATATTTTCATCGTTTGACAGCATAATCATCAGTAGGCCTATATTTTTAATTCATGTAAATTTGGGTTTTCACATATCTATAAACTTGACCTTTCACACTGTACTTGGTCTGCTCTTTCTCTCCTCTACACCAAACCTTTGCCAAAAATAGCCTTGTTGTTAGCTTGTAGATCTGCTATTTTTGGCTAAAGTTCTCAGAATATGGTTCAAGTTGTTAATATAAAAAAGATTTGGAGGACCCACTGTAGTTACTCTGAGGACGGTGCGGCGGCTCCAGAGAATTGTGACGGGGGGGCTATGGGGGAGCTGGCTTTTTTAGAGCGGGGGCTCATTCAATTTGGCAACAAACAAAAAAAATGAATAGTACTAATATGACAAACGTGATTCACTCGCACCTAGGTTATGGCTAACTGAACAGACCAGATCAGATCATTGATTGGCAGTTTCCAGCTCCAAATCTGAGGACTGTAGGTGATCGGAGAGGGTTTTTGTGAGGCTGAAGATGCTTTCCAGCATAAAAAGTATGATTTTATTGTATGGTTTACCTAGAAGTCAGTCAATTGTCTCTCACATATTCATATACATTTTATTGATTTATTCCTTCAATATTTTTCATCAGTATTGGGTTTGTGGGGTGGGGTGGGGTGGGGTGGGGGGGGGGGGCTTAGGGGGTGCTAAGCCTTCATTAGGGGGGGCTAAAGCCCCCTCTAGCGCCCCCCCCCCCCCCCCCCCCCCCCCCCTGGAGCCGCCACAAGACCCCTGCTGTAGAGCTATGTCGCAGGCTCGCAGCCTGATAAATACATAATAAATAAAACCTTGCTTTATTTTGAAGGTTTCCGGTCGGGCTGTCCTTAAGTCCATGTAACTTGACGCTCCTCCTCAGCCCCAGACAGACAGACAGGGTTGTGGAGGTTCCGCCCGCACATTGAAACACTTACAAACATTAACACGCACAACCAAAACCATCAGGATATTTCTACAGGACCGATCGCTGTGTGGAAACCGTCGGGCGGGGGGAAAGGTGATTTATATGGAACGATCATACGACATATTTAAATGACCAAATGTGATGTTATAATAGTGAGCGAAGAGGCCTTTTAGTGTTTAAAAAAAAGAAAAGAGGCAGAGCCAGACTGTCTGTCTCCTCCTGCTTCCATCACATCTGTGTGCTCCGACCACATCTACCAGGATTCTAATCCGATTAGGCTACATCTTTTATATCTTGTTTTAATCTTGATAAAGGTGGGTTTCTGTATTTATTTTCACCTATTCCTATTATTCTGATACTGCAACTGTAACGTTTACAGTAGTAACATTGTAATAACAGATACATGATGCGTTTTTAGATCATAGCTGCGCTGCTATCATTGTGATATGAATATTATTAGGCTAGTAGTAGTATATTTGCATTAATGTGTGTGTGTGTGTGTGTGTGTGTGTGTGTGTGTGTGTGTGTGTGTGTGTGTGTGTGTGTGTGTGTGTGTGTGTGTGACTGTGTGTGTGTGTGTTGTAGAATCATTATTTTTGTTTGTGTGTGGAGAGGACTTCATAACATGGGGTGTTCTAGCTGTAAAATCCTCAGTCAAGTCAAGTCAATTTATTTATAAAGCACATTTAAAAACAACCAGGTTGACAAAAGTGCTGTACATCATGAGAAAGCAGTAAAAACAAATACAAAGCAAAAACTATAGAAACGTTTGGTCCATTTGGTTCCATTTGTACTCTCCCAGAGTTACACATGGATACATTATTGTGATTTATAATATTTAGATTCATGTGTTCAATCTTTTCATGGATAGAAGGACCTTAAGATTTGTTTTCACATTGCTAAATAAGTAAATAGGCCTATAGTTCTATATTGTGATAGTAATTATTTCTATAGAGTGTATTTCTTCAGTAACAGGGGTCTCCCTGTAACTCTACAGTTCTTTAAATAGTACTGTACATTTTCAGGGTCGGGAATCATTCAGGATACTAATTTCATCCAATCAGGAGAGCGATCTCATACAGGATACAGGTCGGGATAAACAAGTGAAACACAAATTGGAACTGGAACACTGTAAATATGAAGCTGATAAATGGGTCCTCTTTCCTGATTGGATGAAATCGGCAACCCACCTGAAAATGTACAGTATTTACTAAAGAGATGGAGAGACCCGCTGTAGCTGAACAAACACTATAACAATGATTACTATCACAATATAGAGCTTTAGCTTTTTAACCAAAAATAACCACAAAATGTCACACAACCTTTAAAAGAGGCAAGCTGTCATTAATTGGAGAAATAATCATAATGATTAAAGAGTACTTAAATCATTCATATCTCATATTTTACCCCTTTCTTTTTGACTGTCTAAGCTGAAGACACAGAAGGACAAGGCCTTGCAGCCGGGGAAGCTGTACAACCCCTATAGAAATGTCGTCCATCCCTTGCGTATTATACCGGATCTGCAAGACTATTATGGGATGTGATCATCACCATCACCCTTTGGACCTGTACTAGAAGCCAGCAGAGCCATGCAGGAGGTCGATCTGTAGACCCATCGCCATCACAGACTGGGGGAAGGAAGCGTACCGAAGACATTCGTAGGTGGCTCGGAGGCAGGCAGACATGTCACCAGGAGTCACTGTGCTGCTGCTCCTGTCCACTGTCACTGGTGAGTTAATGGATGATACAGGAGGTTGTCATCATCGTTGTCCCGCTCTGTCTTCTGTCTGTTAACGCCACTGCTGTGCTGGGGGTCGATTAACCTCGCGTAGCCAGGCTTACTCATCTGCGAGGAGAAAAGCCTGGGCACGATAAGAGGCACAGAGTGTTCTAGTAGGTGAGGCTTCCGCCGTGTGAATTTTCCCGGAAGTTGTCTTTGTTTCACAGTGCGGTGTTCCTGTAAACGTATTCCCCGCTGGGGAAAAAAACTGTTCTACGTCTCCGACCGGTTGTGCTTGCAATAAACAATATCCAAACAAAACATGGATTCGGACAAAGTTACACCTATTAAGAGCGAGTTAAGAGCTACAATCTATTTTTGTTTGTTTCACTGGGGGACGTAAACAGACCCGCACCGCATGACGTAACTTCCCTTAAATGCAGCACTTCCGCCACTCCGCCACATGTACTCCAGTGGTTCTTAACTTGTGGGTCGGGGCCCCATGGTGGGCATGCGAGGGGCATCCGGAGTGGGTCCCCAAGTAATTGGCAAAACGCTGCGATTTTAACGATAATATAACATTGATATTAAAAAAGTGATAGCAATACATAAGGAGTAAGTAAATACGTTGGTTCCTTGCAGTGGTGGGAAAAGTACTCACATGTTTTACTTAAGTAAAAGTATCAATACTGCAATGTAGAAATACTCTGTTACAAGTACAATTCCGTAGTAAGTAAAAAAAGTACGAAAGTGTTGGCATCAAAATGTACTTAAAGTACCAAAAGCAAAAGTCTCACATGCGACGCGATGTGAGTTTGTAGATCGGTTAATAGGGCTAAAGTGGATTATGTATGTTTTATAAATTATAATTTTTATACAACTGCAAAGTAACTAGTAAATAAAGTTACATATTTGTAGTGGAGTAATAGTACAATATTTGCCTCCGAGATGTAGTGGAGTAGAAGTAGAAGTATTGGAAATTGGAAATACTCAAGTAAAGTACAAATACCTCAAAATTATTATTATTATTTTTTTTAAATAGATGAATACAGGTCTGGTGGGCAACTAAACATTGAGGGTATCCCACTGTTAAATTGGCTATTCTTTTCAAAATGTAAGGAAAAAATAAGAATAAATGTAGACATATTCTTTGGAAACTGAAATATTTGTAATATTTTTGAAATATATAATAGTTATGTAATATGTATACATGATTTATCCTTCAACTTGTTGTTAATGCCCAAAATGACTGGCTATCCACAGGTTTTGCAGCAGTTTGTAGCATGTACTTGGAGAAATCATTATTTGGCATTAAATGTCATTATATGTATTTGGCCCCCCAATTTTTCAAAGAAATGTAAAAGAGTTTCCAGGTGCCCACTCTTCCGGTTACCACAACCCGTCGCTGTGAGTTTCTCGATCGGCTAGTTTCTTGAGCGGTGGTCACACCGTGTCCTATACGTGACCGTGTGTGCATGCGTCTATGCGTGTCTGTAGCCCGGAGCCTGGTGTGTGCGTGTGCACGCGTGCACGTGTGCGTGTGTGTGTGTTAAGGCTGGGCGATATTAGGAAAACCTTCGATATTCGATAACGTTGTTGAATACCTCGATATTGATATTACTCACGTTTTCGTAAAAACAATTGCATTATATAGTTATTAATGTTTTTCCGCTATAGGTCCACTGCCTGCCTAACCCAGATAATGAATAGCATATCCATGCATGCACACTGCACAGTACACATAGAATACAAAATGTTCAATTTTTTGATTGAAATAACCACACATGGTTACAGATGGACTGCTTTTTTGCACGTTCTATGTGCATGCATAGTGTGTCTGTTAATTCATTTGACATATACACCAATAAATACAGTACCTCATTTCAAGTCGTCTTCATCGGTATGTATACCTCGCATGTTGATACCTCGATGAAGGTAGATTTTCGATATATTGCCCAGCCTTAGGCCATGGCTACACGGAGCTGGATATTTCTGAAGCTAGACATTTTTTTGTGCTGTTGGGGCTTGCAGCCACATGAAGCTGGATATTTCGGCCGCGAAGCTGGATATCTTTTAAACCAGATAAATAAGTGAAGACATTGAAAAATATCCGATCCACTGGATCCATGTAGACAGGGAACCCGGATATCTCTGAAGACTTTACTGTGTGTGTGCTTGTTAGACCTAGATATCTCTGTCGTGTGGACCAAGATATTTTTCTATGTGGATATCTGAAAAAACGGGATATATGAAATATCCAGCTCCGTGTAGCCATGGCCTTAGTGTGTGTGCATGTCAGAAGGCGGGTGTGTGTAGTAATAATGTGCTGCATGGTGTGTCTGTCCTCAGCATACTGTCAGCTGGGCTTGTTAAAGCCTTGTTGGCTTTGGCTCCCAGTTTGACCAGTAAAGGTCACACCGGTGACAGTGGGGAGAAAGTCCCCAACCTTTGTGTGTGTGTGTGTGTGTGTGTGTGTGTGTGTGTGTGTGTGTGTGTGTGTGTGTGTGTGTGACTGTGTGTGTGTGTGTGTGTGTGTGTGTGTGTGTGTGTGTGTGTGTGTGTGTGTGTGTGTGTGTGTGTGTGTGTGTGTTGTGTGTGTGTGTGTGTGTGTGTGTGTGTGTGTGTGTGTCCGTCCGTCCGTCCGTCCGTCCGTCCGTCCGTCCGTCCGTCCGTCCGTCCGTCCTCTCGCTCTCTGAGAGAGTCAGACAGACAGACAGACAGACAGACAGACAGACAGACAGACAGACAGACAGACTGGCTACTGGGAGTCTAGCCTTGAGGAGACTGGAGATAAGTAGCTACTGCACAGGAATGTAGACCACACACACACACACACACACACACACACACACACACACACACACACACACACACACACACACACACACACACACACACACACACAGTAAACCATCATACTGCTCAAGCAAATTTGAACAGTCTTTGTTTTACTGTCCTGTCTGTCTGTCTGTCTGTCTGTCTGTCTGTCTGTCTGTCTGTCTGTCTGTCTGTCTGTCTGTCTGTCTGTCTTTCTTTGAAAGAAGGGAGTGGGGGGGGGGGGGGGCTGCTTTGATGTGGGAGTTAATCGCAGTTCTGTTCATCTCATCTGTATACATTTCTCATTTTGTTGCTTTCACGTACGAAGGGGTAAGGAGAAAGGAGAAAAACAGAAAAAGAAGCGTGTTCAAAGGATAAAAAAAAATAACATATACATACTGTAGCATAAAAAAGCAGCAGTTATGTACACTGTACAGTACATGAGGTTAGACATAAGGTGCAAGAAGTAGCAGCACATACAGTATAGCCTCGGGAATCCAGCCCATAAGAAGTCCGTACTAGGGATGAGACGATAACCAATATTATTGCTTATCGTGATAAAAAAACACTCACGATAATCATATTTAATTTATCGTGCAATCGTCCTCCGTCATGCACTGGGATCAGTTCACCTTTTATTTGCCGATCTATCCAGTACCATTTAAACCCTCTATTGGTAAAACATACGTACTTGATACAGTCTCTACCAAATCGCTCCGCCCCTTTTAAAACCGTTTCAACTAAGACCACGTGACCTACTGCAGCCCAATGTTAAACTTCGGGGCGTGTCAGGCCACCTTTAAGTACAAAATGTGAGTACTTTTTCCACCTCTAGTGCTGAGGCAGTCTGGAGCAATGCTGAGGAGCTTCTGTTTATTTCATTTGAATGTTCAGGAGGAGTTAATTAGCATGGATGTTTTAATGTAGGTCAGGCAGGTGGTGAGGTTTGACTGGGAGCTAACTCTGCTGTTTTTGGATGTGAGGTAGAGCTAGCTACATGATGGATGGATGGACGGACGGACGGACGGACGGACGGATGGGTGAAAGGTAGAAAATGTGAAGAGGACAGTGAAAAAAAAGTGAAAATGGAAGTAAATAATTGTGTTGGGGCCGGAGAGTCTGAGTGGGTACACACACACACACACACACACACACACACACACACACACACACACACACACACACACACACACACACACACACACACACATGAAATGTTGTCTCATTGATTTATAACAGAGAGCCTGGTTGGCAAAGGAATTGATACATCCCCCCCCCCCCCCCCCTCTCTCTCTCTCTCTCTCTCTCTCTCTCTCTCTCTCTCTCTCTCTCTCTCTCTCTTTCTTTGTTTACATGAGAAAATATACATCCACTTTAAAATAAATGTGTTAGAAAGGAATGAAGAATTGTGTTCAACAATGTCACATTGCAACTTAGAAAAACTAGCTTACAAAACAACCACAAAAATGTCCCCGAACCAGCTGGCTGAGAGGGGGCATTTCTGTCTGTTGGCTTCTCTGTAGGGGAGGGCTTTGTTTTCGAGTGGGTATCGTCCTAATTCTGC
>NC_137829.1:15558053-15583053 GCF_963921795.1 Nannobrachium achirus
GACCCACAGCCGATGCCCAGAGAGGAGACAGTGGTCATCGCCCTGGTGTCGGTTGCCATAGTAGCGCTGCTCATCGCCGCACTGTTCTTTGGATACCGCATGTTAACAGGTAACACACACACACACACACACGCACACGCACACGCACATGCACACACAGACACACACACACACACACACACACACACACACACACACACACACACACACACACACACACACACACACACACACACACACACACACAGAACAATTAAATATACTGGACAACAAGACCCTGTAATGTCGGCACAATTATTAAGCCCAGAGCCGTTTCTGGGCCCATGGGGGCCCTAAGCGTGATTCTGCTATGGGGCCTTCCAAAAAATAATAGGCCTAATATTTTTTATCATTTTTTAATCCATTTTATAATGGAAATATATATATATATATATATATATATATATAAAATATATATATATAAATGAATAAATAAAAAACGACAACAACAGGCAACGTATTTTTGCTATGTTTGAAAAATAATAGGCCTAATATTTTTTATCATTTTTTAATCCATTTTATAATGGATATATATATATATATATATATAAAACAATAAATGAATAAATAAAAAACGACAACAACAGGCAACGTATTTTTGCTATGTTTGATTTGTTCTTTTCTTATTTAAATAAAAAAATGAAAACTTCCCCATGGGGTGCTGGAACACCTGCAGCACCCCTAGTTCCCAGGCACTGGCAGAGTCCTGCACAGTGGCCACTGTGCCAAATTCACTTTCACTTTCAGCGGTGTGGATGCTCGGAAGCAAAGAAAGTCACTACAGTTTGATTTGATCATTCCTTAGTCAATTATGAAGGGATTTCAAAAATTAAAACGTCTCCATATTGCTTGGGAAGTCTACTTCGCAGAGAAACCGTGGCCTCCGCTAATCGCGGGATTTCGCATCGCGATTTCGGTTTGAAAACGATTAACCATGCAGCAGTAGTTCTTTTCTGCTGAGGAGGGGACGGTGGGGGGCCTTTTTGGTCGACGGGGCCCTACGCAGCATGCGTAGTCTGCGTGTACGTTCCGCCGCCGCTGATTAAGCCCCTGGGGTATGCCTGACTTTTTACCAGTGGTGGAAAAAGTGCTCAGATGTTTTAGTAAAAGTATCAATACTACAATATAGAAATACTCTGTTACAAGTAAAAGTCTGGAATTCAAGGTTTAAGGTACAAATACCACAAAATTGTACCTAAGTACTGTACTTAACTCATCTAGTGCCATTCGCGAGATGTCTCGCGAAATGTACTCGAGTATCTGTAGTGCCATTCATGGGATATCTCGGGAAAAGTAATAGATTACTGTAACGGCGAGTACATTACCGAGAAGAATCGCCGGTGGTCCGGAGACGAAATCCGTCGCTGATTTCGCATCATCACGGCTCCACGAGCACAAAATAGTCCCATCCATAACATTGAGGTGGACGGGGGATCTCATCTTTAATGTCCATTATCTCAAAACTACACTTTAGAAGCTAGGATGGAGGCAGATGCTCGCTTATGTTACACAGTTATAAAAGCTCCCGGTCGGCCATTACACAACTCCACGTGGACACGGATCGGTTCCGGCGCACGATCCGATGACGTCAGACCGGAAGTGATTGCGCGGTGGACTTCTGGCCTTCAAAATAAGACAACGCAAGTGAATGGGACCTGAAGGAGTCACTTTGGACATTATAATCCGTTAATGTCTGGGGCTCTGAATGAGTTAAAATATAAAATATACTTAGTTACTTTACACCACTGCACACACACACTCGGCACAATTATTAAGCCCCCGGGGTATGCTTGACTTTTTATGCCCAGCTCAGTTAACAGTACAGAAAGACTACTGTGGAAAGTGATGCACATCTGCGTACCGTCAATGTTTATTTACTGACATCAAACTTGGAAAGGAGAGACATGAGGGGGAGGTGGGGTCTTTGCGTTATTTGTGAAGTCTGCTGCAACTAACGTAGTGAGCGTAGGAGTCAGATCACACGGGCGCAACCGTTTTTATGTAATTATTTTAACCCATTCAGAACGGGTACACATTATTGTGTGTCATTGTCTCCACCAGCCGAAGGCTTGGGGGAGAGTATGTTTTCCCCTTCGTCCGTCCGTGTGTCCGTCCGTCCGTCCGTGTGTCCGTGCGTGCGTCCTCGCAGTTTGTGTGCAGCTAATCTCAGTCGCCGTCTCAGTCGCCGTTTTCAAATGGGCCTTTTCTAGCGCCACCTAGTGGCCGATATTTGCAAAACACATTTCTGTGCACTACTCTTACAGATTTTGTCCAAAAATCCTACAAATCGGTAGGCAGTATCTCGACAGTCATGTGATCGACACGGATCTGTCCGATTTTGCATATTCCATCCTGATTGGCTAAGATTGGCTTCCAAAGTTTGTAGGATTGAGCCGTTTTGAACAAAATGCCTCAAATCCCAAACGCAAAGTGCAATTATCATGAAATCGCGCACACACGTTCCCACTAGGCCGAGGAAGAAATGCCACTTATTTTTTTTTTAATCAGCCTCATGGTGGCGCTATAACAGGCCGATTTGTGGTTTTACCTATAACTCCACCGATCAGTTTCAAACTTTGTAAGCGCACTCCCTAGAGGCTAAAGATAAACCTTTGCACTGCATTTTTCACATCAGCCTTTTATAGCGCCACCTTTGGGCCGACTTATGTAAAACACATTTTTGGATATTACTCCTTGATATTTTATCCAAAAATCGCGCAAATCGGTACACAGTATCTCTATAGTCATGTGATCAAGTCCGATCCGTCTGATATTTCATATTCCATCCTGATTGGCTAATATTAGCTTCCAAAGTTTGCAGGATTGCTCCGTTTTTGAACAAAATGCTTCAAATCATCAACGCAGCTTGCGATTGCCGTGAAATTTGCCACACATATTCCCACTAGGTCAAGGAACAAATGCTACCTTTTTTCACATTGGCCTGTTATAGCGCCACCAGCAGGTAGACTTTAGCAAAACACATTTTTGGAACACAATGCTTCAAATCATGCATGGAGCGTCCGATTTCCATGAAAGATCTATGGTGAAGAACATATGCCACCCTTTTTACATTGGCCTATTATACAGTAGCACCACCAGGACACAAGGCCTGGTGGAGACCTGTGCTCGGAAGAGCACTGCTTCTAGTTATTTTATGCTTTCACTATTGAAAAATAGCAGATATACAAGCTCACAGCGCGGCACCGAGTGTCGCGCTGCAAGCTTGTAGATCTGCTATTTTTGAAAAATCTTAGAAACATTAGAAGGATTCAAAAGTGTCTTTTGAATCCTTCTAATGTTTCTATGTCCGCAATCTGGCTCGCCATCGTCAAATAAAAGGTCCCTTTCACTTAACTGGTGCTCAGTTAGTCTGTTCTTGAGAGACTACTATGTCAGTGGTTCTCATACTTTTTCATGTGAAGGACCCTCAAAATGATATGTATTTGGCCACGGACCCACATCTCAAAATAATTAGTTCCAGGGACCCCCCAGAAGCAACATTTGAGTTACAAACGTTCGCTTAAAAAATACTGCACACAGTTTTCACGACAGGTGAGTTGGCTACCTTTCCACCTTTGCTCTTAAGACTCCTGTAGACTAAATTTAGCATTTATATGTATCTAAGGTGACGGAGACCTAGATATTCCAGAGCACAGCAGGCAGGTTCCAATCAAGCCATGAACATAACTGTGTGTGTGTGTGTGTGTGTGTGTGTGTGTGTGTGTGTGTGTGGTGTGTGGTGTGTGGTGTGTGTGTAGGGAACGGTAAACAGGGTCTCCATAATCTGGACTCATTGGAGGCAGCGACCACAGAACCCTCTGTAGACCTGGACAACCTCAAACTGCTGGAGGTACACACACGCACACACACACACACACGCACACGCACACGCACACACACACACACACACACACACACACACACACACACACACACACACACACACGTGTGCATAACCTGCATACATAGGCGCACATAGAAATCCGGTTGTCCAGAACTGTCGGTTTGTATAGAGCGTCGCAGCGGAAGTGGATTCCTGGGGTCACTTAATATTCCCCATTCATTTTCGCCATAGACTTTTACAAATATATTTATAACAATTATGTTAAGCCTCGAACCAAGCCATCCAGGATGGAGGTGAATCATGACCATATAACCTTTGATCCTATGTGAAAACATATTTTAATATTACATTATTTGATATACTACATTTAATAACTACCCTTTGTTTTGCGATTTTCAAAATGTTCTTTTCATAGAGAAAAAGGTTATATGGTCATGATTCCCCCCCCCCCCCCCCACCCCTAATCAAAGTTAGGTGCTCCTGCCATAACTGTTCTATGTTCTAGTACATTGGTTCCCAGACCTTTTAGCTCCAGACCCAAAAGAGAGATTAGACGTTTTTTTGCCCGGGACCCAAACAGCAGATCTACAAGCTCAGAGCCTGTAGATCGGCTATTTTCACCACTTTGTGTTCTGATTTATGGAATTTCTTTGATTTCTTCATGAAATTAGTGAAAAAAAATCATTGAATTTAATTTTTAATTCATGAAAAATCCTTTTTATGTGACCCATAAAAATAATCTGCGATCCACAAATGGGTCCTGACCTGCTGTTAGGGAACCGGTGTTCTAGTATATCTTTGTGTTGTGTGTGTGTGTGTGTGTGTGTGCGTGTGTTAGCTGATCGGTCGTGGTCGCTACGGCTCGGTGTACCGCGGCAGCCTGGACGAGCGCGCGGTGGCGGTGAAGCTGTTCAGCTACGCCAACCGGCAGAACTACGCCAACGAGCGCTCCATCTACCGCCTGCCGCTGCTGCGCGAGCACCACAACATCGCCCGCTTCATCGCTGCCGACGACCGGATGTCGGCGGACGGACGGATGGAGTACCTGCTGGTCCTGGAGCATTACCCGCACGTAAGGCCGTCTCTTAGTGCACACTTATATAGCAGTGGTTCTCAACCTCTTCAGGCCACGACCCCCAAAATAATCTGGGGACCTCCCCACCCTGAAGGAGCACTACGTTCTATAGAGCATCGCAGTGCGGTGTCGGAAGTAAACAACCCATTCATTTTCACCATAGCGTTTTTCATTATCAGCCACAAAGTCGTAGCAATTGAATGTACACTTACCACTAGGCTGGTGGTTGTAAAATGGTTCTATATGCTCCTGTAGAACCCCCGAGTATGTATGCAATCACTCTAGTTTTAGTAAAAACACGTTTTAATCAAGATCGCACGGAGAAGAACTGCATTTCCCATACTGCTAAACGTAAAAACGACGTCTGTGATTGGTCTAGCTTCTTCTTCTTTCATGTATCTTGCGGTTACCGCAGAAGTAGCTACTGCCCCCTGTCTTCCCGGCGGATTATTGCACGTCAGCAGAACAACGTGAGCGATCGTCTTTCTTTTACAAATATGATCCACTATGTTAAGGATGACGATAAGAGCGTCCACAGAGATGACAATCATTACATTTCAGGCCGTATGCTGGCCTGGATAACTAAACTGAGCGTGATTTAAGGGCTTTATTTCAGGAAACAACAACAACATTCGCTATGCATTCTGGGAGTGTAGTTTCCGCAATTTTAAAAATAATGATGTACACAGTCTTGTACCCTGCCCTTTTTTTCAGCTTTCTAATTAATCTTTGCATTAAAAAAAATGTGAATATTGACACGATCCCTCTCCAGCCGAGGTGGCTTTGTCCAAGGCTTAAAAACGTTTAAATAAATACTTTATGAAATGTCTATGGAAGAAATGAATGCGGAAAACGCTTCCGACACCAGAGTGAGGACGGGGTGGGGCTTCAACTGCGATGCTCTATAGTAAAATAGCTGATGTAGATGCACACAGTGTTGCGAGGTATTAAAAAGTCCTTAAATTGTCACTTTAGAAATGTGCAGATACCCCTCTATACACTTAAACATATGTTGGTTTGTTTACTGTTGAGTGAGAAAAAAGATTTGCTCATTAAGTTAATCATCTGGGGACCCTCCATAATAACTTGGGGACCCCCTGGGGGTCCCGACCCACAGGTTGAGAACCACTGATCTACTGTACCAGTCACTAAAGCCTGTCACCAGTGGTGGAAAAAGTACTCAAATAAAATCAATACTGCAGTAGCCTATAGAAATACTCTGTTACAAACGAAGGTTCTGTTCCATTTAGTGTGTACAAGTGGAACCAAATATTTGTTTCCATTTGTACACTCTCAGAGTTTTACACCCATAAGAGGCCATTTGGATCCCCCTCAAGGAACCATGAGGGTCCCTGGACCCCAATTTGAGGCCAACACAAGCTAAAATGATAACAAGTGTTTCCATTGTGTATCAATTCATCAACAGAGCATAGAATATTAACACATTAATACATGTCATCATCAGCAAATACAAATAGTTATATTTACAGAGGATTTACCATTTGTTCTAAATTTAGGGGGTGCTCCCTCTGGCGTTGTGGCTGTGGGTGTCACTCACTTTGGAGAAGTAGTTAGATCCTCCTGGCTGTGTGTGACAACCCCAGTAATTTACGACCTGATGTTGAATCGTTGTCACACCCATGAAGTCCTTTTGTTTCAGTTGGGCTATGTGTGCTAATAACGCAGATGTCAGATGACATTCAAGCACAGCAACGGGTGATTGGTTCTAACGTAAACTGTTTAAGCACTGTGTGCAAGCGCTGTGGGCAGAAACTTCTTATCTCCAGGCATATTCTAACTTTTTGTGTTTCTTCATAAATGAATGCCCTTCTTGATCATACTACAGCATCACACAAAATCATCAAAAGTAGCAGATCTTTGAGCTTGGAAATCTGCAACTTTTTATGTTTTTGAATTAGAATCCTGAAGCGTAACTCAATGTCCGGACTTCCACTGGACATAGACGATATCCAAAGTGCCCCCCTCTGCTTGTAAAACATGTTCTGTGGACTCTGCCCCTAATCATCAGAATCATTCTATCTGTTGTACCATAGCACTTTATTTATTTCGATTATTGGTCCCGGTCATTTCTCTGTATATTTAAGTTACGGTACTGTATTTGTCAAATCAACGGTTTAAGTGTTTAACGGTACTGTACATACAATCTCTCTCTCTCTCTCTCTCTCTCTCTCTCTCTCTCTCTCTCTCTCTCTCTCTCTCTCTCTCTCACTCTCTCTCTCTCTCTCTCTCTCTCCCCCTTAGCTTTGTTATTCAATACATTGTGTATTTGGCGCCTGCATGCTACTTCCTGTCTGGAAGCACACAGGCCTGTAGTGGGGGTGTTGAAGGGCTCTTGGCAGCAGTGTTTTCTCACTAATGAAATATCCTATCAACATGACTTTAGGCCAGTCGCAATTATGACATAATTGCAATCATTTGAGATACAGTAATCCAAATTATTTTTTGCATAATTGTCAGAATTATTTCCATCTGAATGAATTGAATTCATCTGTTGAACGACGTTCATACATCCTATATTAAAATGGCTAAGAGGGCGGGTGGTTGGATCGGCGGTGGATGGGTGGCGGCCATCACAAATGTAACATCTGGACTTTCGAGGCGCACCATTGCTCTGATCCGCACCGAACTTGGCACAAACACTGAGAACAGTCACGACAGGGAGACCCCTGACATGGTACAATTTACAATTTAGGCATTTAGAAGATGGTCTTATACAGAGCGACTTGCAATAAGGAAGGTAAACACATCAGAGAGAGAGTGCCTCAGTAAACTAGGATCACAGGTAAACCATGAACATGGCATCAGTATAAACAATATGCTATCAAAATAATAAACTGTACATTGAAACTAAAGGACACCATTTCTATTGTTTTAGAGATTTTAGCGGTTTTGATTTCAGTGGGTGGGGGCATGCATACAAGTTGGCAAATATGTATTCTTAGACACAATAAGCCAGCGACTTCTTTATTACTATTTACAGTAACACTACTAGCCCCCATAAGTCACATCTGCCCATGAATGGGCTTATTGTGTCTAAAAATACATATTTTTAGCCACTTGCGGTACACCCATTGAAATCAAAATCATTAAAATCTCTAAAACGATAGAAAGGCATTTTAACACTCATCTTTTATTTTCTTTAATTACAATCTAATTATGAACCCCAACAAAGTTGTCCTTTAAGCATACATCTGCATGGTCGTCAAAACTAGGTCAAGTGTTACGGGCTAAGGTGGAGTTTGAAGAGGTGTGTCTTCAGATTCTGGTGGACACTTGGGAGTGAATCTGCAGTTCTAACTGCAATGGGGAGTTTGTTATTTGGGAGCCAGAAGGGAGAAAGGTCTGGGACGTGTGGAGCCTTTGTCCCGGGTGTTTTAGGGAAGGTTCAGACAGCTTCCCAACCCAGACAATAAGCCCAGTTGTAGAACAAGGAGACTATTCTCATGGCAGACCCCTGAACAGTGTTTGTGCCAAGTTTGGTGCGTCTTTTTAGGGATAGTAGTAGTAGTTCGTTTATTTCGGTACCAGTTCATACAATCATTACAGTACATACAGTTATTTACGGTATATCACATGCTGGTCCGAAAAGGTATAGGCAGAAGCCGCAGCTTATAGTACCTACCCCATTTAAGAGCAAAATCAAATATCAAAAATCAAATATCACTTATTTTCAAATATAAAAAGACTGAAGAAAACAAAACAATTTAGGCATTTTATATTTGAAAGAGAAGAGAAAAAAATAAATAAATGGAACAAAACAATCTAGTTCAGTGCTGTAACATGTGGCAATATGGAAGTAAAGTCACAAGGTGCACCAAACTATACCACTTTTTTTTTTTTTTTTTTTTATGATTTAACATACTCAATGATAAATACATATAGTATGCATATAATATACTCATATAAATACATACATTTACATGTACAACTTATGACTCACACCCACTAGAATACCAATGTTATTTTTTTATTCATACATTTATTACTTTTGAATAATAAATGTATTAATATATAAATATATCTATTTATGTATATTTGCTGATATTTATTTATAGTTAAGATGTAGTTATAACTCTTATATTATATATATAATAATATATATATTTTTTTTTATAATGTTTTATATTTATTTATTGTCTTAGTTTTAAACATAGTTTTAAACGTATATACTGATGTGCACATTTTCAATTCTGTTTCTAAGCTATTCCATAGATTTACCCCCCTTACAGATATGCATCTGGCTCTTGTGTTGGTCTTTGCTGTGGGACGGGACGGGATGGGACGATATGAAAATGTAATATCACGATTATTGTGACCAAAGAAATCGCGATTTACGATATTATCGCGATAATCAAAATCCATTATCCTGAGGTGGAACATTTGGCAAAAAATAGCAGATCTACAAGAGCTTGTAGATCAGCTATTTTTTGGCAAAGACATTTGATAGAGTGAAAAAAAGACTGTATCAAGTACTTATATTATAAAAGTACCTTTTACCAATTATAGAGGGTTTAAGTGTTACCAGATATGCAGCTGGGCAAATAAAAGGTGATTTGATCCAGTGCATGACGGAGGACGATAATCACAATAAATTAAATCTCCATGATACGATTATCGTATGAGTGTTTTTTATAGGAAATGTAAATATAGGTTAGGTCCTCCCATCCACCCTCTAGTCTAGACTATTTGAATACAGGATAGTACATTTCATTCAATGCAAAGTACATGTTCTTCACAAAAATCATACACTGTACATACACTGTACAGTGAACATAACCCTACATAACAATACATACAATGTTATGTAATCCTTACATGAAAATAATACTGTAGCCTACAGTAAGTGTAATGACTATTTAAACATTAACGTTACAGCACTCAAACTGAAGGCTACACTCTCTGCAAACACACACACACACACATGCACGCACGCACGCACACAGAGCAGAGCCTGGGTAAATTGCATGAATGGTAGCTTGCGTTTGTAGGCCAAATGTAATTACCAGCTTCACTGCTTGTAATTGTGTGTGTGTGTGTGTGTGTGTGTGTGTGTGTGTGTGTGTGTGTGTGTGTGTGTGTGTGTGTGAGTGTGAGTGTGTGTGTGGGGATGTTTACACGTGCATGTACTTATTCTTTCTGATTTCCTGTCCTCTCTCTCTGTCTGTCTCTCTCTCTCCAGGGTTCTCTGTCTCTCTACCTATCAGGTCATACATTGACTGGCTGACGTGCTGCAGAATGGCTCACTCTGTTACCAAAGGACTGGCCTTCCTCCACACTGAGGTGTACAGAGGAGGTACACACATTTGTATTATTATACTATTAGAAAATATAGCAGATATACAAGCTCACAGCACAGCACCGAGAGTAGATCTGCTATTTTTGACTTTTTTCTTTGACTATATCTTTTTAAAAGCGTACATTTGTAACTCAAATATTTGCTTCTGGGGGGTGTAATTTTGGTGTCCTTGACATGAAAACCACTGATTTAGAAGAAGGATTTAGAAGACATTTATAGAATCGGGTCAAAAATATTCAAATGTTCACTATTTTTCTAAAATAGCAGATCTTTTTAATAAAAAAAAACCCGAAGAAAATAGCAGATCTACAACGTAGATCGGTGTGTGAGTTCGCCGCACAACTAAGCAGAAAAATAGAGAAAACTCTAACATCTTTAACACCCAAACCAAACCTCTAAAATATCTAATCCTGACCCTAACACCAAAACGGCCCCCTGCAGTTGGAAGAAAGTAGGAAGGCCTGTGACGAATGCAGGAGAAGAAGAGATGATATATATAGATGGAGAAAGAGGGAGGAGATGGACAGATGAGAAATGGAAACAAAGAGAAGTATGGAGACAGATGATATGAGAGAGAGTGAGAGAGGAGAGAGAGAGAGAGAGAGAGAGAGAGAGACTCTATGATATACATTTAGAGGCCATGGCAACCCTGGTGGTGTTCAACATGAACTGCAGCCTCTGAACAAATGAGTTAAAGGAGCGAGAAACCCTTCCACTTCATTTGTTTTATCAGAATTCAGATTATGAAAAGAAATCTAAAATGTAGGTGTGGTTATCTGTTGTTGTGAGGCGAGGGGGCGGAGTAATGCGTGCATATTTTGTAACAGAGTGTTTCTACATCGCAGTATCGATAGGCCTACTTCCAAGTCCAACATGTAACCAGTGTTTCCACAACTGAGTCGAACTGAACAGTCAGCCCCTCGATCGGGGAGGGACAGCAGCAACAGCTTCCAGCCACATAACAGCGTTCTCTCACGGGCCACGGCATGATGTAAACACGGTGGTGTCGGCTCGGAACGAGACAACGAGACAACAAGACAACAAGACAACAAGCCATGGCTAAAATACTCAAATTGAATATATCCAACTAAAACCATTGAAAATACTATACAGTCCGACTAGTGAGAGAGAACCAGGAGAACTGAATCCACAAGTATATGGGCAAATTGAACCATATCATTGCTCCCTATCACAAGTGACTCATTTATATAATATATATTTATAGAAAAAGTGATTTTGGGTTTCATTTAAGTAAAATGTGGGGGGGTCTATTTTCAACCATGCAAATCCTGTGAAAAGGCTTCAGGTTCAGGAGGTTGTTTCTTTGGTTTGGATACCTTGAATTCCATAAATAAACCATTTTGAACCCTCTCTCTCTCTCTCTCTCTCTCTCTCTCTCTCCTCTCTCCCCCCCCCCCCCCCCCCCCCCCCCCACCCCCTCTCTCTCTCTCTCTCTCTCTCTCTCTCTCTCTCTCTCTCTCTCTCTCTCTCTCTCTCTCTCTCTCTCTCTCTCTCTCTCTCTATGCTGTCTCCAGACCAGTACAAGCCAGCGGTGTCCCACCGGGACCTGAACAGTCGTAACGTGCTGGTGAGGAACGACCTGTCCTGTGTCCTCACAGACTTCGGTCTGTCCATGAAACTGACGGGACAGAGACTCCTGCGACCGGGAGACGAGGACAACGCAGCTATCTCTGAGGTCTCTCTCTCACACACAATGATGTATTGTTTACTGTAGGTGGCAGAGGCGTCAATTGGGTATGGCAAGGTATGGCAGCTGCCATACCTTGGCTACGAATATCTCTATGGCTATCTGCATTTATTATTCTGTTATTAAATTACTTTAAACTAATTACAATGCAAATTAGAACAACATTATCGCTTTCACCAGGTATTATATTGTCCACAACACTTGTATCCCCTCATCCCCCTATCTTGACAAATGGTTTATCCCCCAGGTCTGCACGGGTGCAATGTATTATTGTTAATTAGCAGCAGCGGCACATTTTTTGTGTGGCTGTCAGTTGTTTACTTGTGCCTGCGGTAAAATAATACTATCTACTACTTATTATTAAGGTATGGCAACATGACTCGCGTGTGTGCATGACACCAGTCATGTTGCCCTACCTTAGCTTTTGCTGAACTGACGCCACTGGTAGGTGGGGACAGTGTAATAGAATGTATTGCTGTTTACTGTAGGTGGGGACAGTGCGCTACATGGCCCCAGAGGTGCTGGAAGGTGCGGTGAACCTCAGAGACTGCGAGTCGGCCCTGAAGCAGGTGGACATGTACGCTCTGGGCCTGGTCTACTGGGAGGCCTTCATGAGATGCACTGACCTCTTCCCTGGTGAGATGATGGACTCACTCACGTGATAAACACGTATAGGGTTGTCATTATTCTCAAAGTTTGGTTATAAATATAATTACGATTAATGGTTTTCTTGTGTGTTTGGCATTGAACATTAGAACATTGTGAATACAAATAGTATTTCTGTTTGGATTTAAGGCTTTGTAAACACAAATTAAACATGGAAGATATGACAAGTGACTTAAATATAGGAGGAATGGCTGTTAATGAATAATGTAGTGTACCATGGCCGTAATTACACATTTTATACATTACAAATATGAAATTGTGGAAATAGCTGAACTAAAAGTAGTTATAGTTGTGGCACTTAACTCTTTTACTGCCTATTAAGGATTTTTATAGTCTGTCCATTGCCATCAAAGTACTTTACCATTGCGATTTTATAGAAAAAGAATCCAAATATTTCAAATTGCGATCTTATGTAAAAGACGGTCGTATCTCTCATAGAGTAGTGGGGGGAAAAAAAATCAGCCGAACTGGCGCTGCCATTACAAAGCGACAAAGCGATTGTCAAGCAGTAGAAGAGTTAAGCTCCCAGTGGTTTTCTAGACATAATGTCATACTTACATCAAACCTGTGTGTGTGTGTGTGTGCAGGTGAGTCAGTACCAGAGTACCAGGTGGCGTTCCAGGCAGAGATCGGGAACCAGCCCAGCTTTGAGGACATGCAGGTCCTGGTGTCCAGAGAGAAGCAGCGGCCCAAGTTCCCCGAAGCCTGGAAGGAAAACAGTCTGGTGAGAAAACCATGTGGAAACCTGTCCACCCGTTGTCCAAAACAGTGGTTCTCAACCTGTCCCCCCCAAATGATTTGGGTGGGTCCCCAGAAGATTAACTTAATGTGCAACACTGTTTTCTCACTCAAAAGTAAACAAACCAACAAAGTTTAAGTGTGTAGCACATTTCTAAAGCGACAATTTAAGGACTTTTTAATTGGTTACCTCTGAAATTACAAATTAAACATTGGCAAAATGTGTCAAATATTAGAGGCAGAAATGTGAAAATAGCCGATCTACATGCTCACAACGCGAGGCGTGTGAACATGTAGATCGGCTATTTTCACAACCGTGATGTACACAATCTAATGCCTCAACTCTTAGTGCTCGTCAGGGTGGGGGGGGGGGGGGTCCCCAGTTAAAATATGATTATTTGGGGGGGTCGCAGCCTGAAAAGGTTGAGAACCACTGGTCCAAAACAACATACTTTTCAGGATTCAAAGTCTAAAATAGCTAGTTAGAAACCAGACTGGTTACCCTGAGGAAGAGCCGTATCCAGTGGAAACGTTGGCTCTGTGCCATCGAAATGTGTTTTGTGTCGTGGTTACGAGCAGTGCTACAAGAAGCCAGCATGTCTTCTATGGAAGCATAGTGAAAATAGATGAAATAGCCTATTTTAGGTTATTATTTTAAGATTAGATATTTGAAGGGGTCCAACTAGCAATATGTTCAGAAGCATCTTCCATCAAATGTTAATAGGATATTTCATATAAAAGCACAGGTTAAAACCGCAGTCTGTGAGTATCTAGAACAGCAGGAACAATAATTACTAAAATAGCCTATTATACATAGTTTTAAGTTTTTAGCGATCAGCGCTAGTGTGAGGGGCTCCTTTCACACTGTCTCACAAGTCGCACATTAGGGCCCCAAGTCTCTTTGCCACATTTTCAGTCAGAAGATAACATTTTTGCTTTAATCCATGTAGACTGGAATAGACATCCTTTTTGGCTGTGAGGATCTTAAGGTAATTGGGCCCCCAAATGATTGGCAAAAAGATGAATTGAGGCCTTGAGACATTTGAAAGAAATGCAAATGCCCTCTTTCCATGCCATTCCTTAAGGCGGCATTCAAGAGAATAGCCTTGTCCGAACTCTCCTGAACCTGAATGCCGCATATTATGTTGAAAGAATTGCCCTCTCTGTGTAGAAATCCGTGCCGTTACGCCACATCTCCAGTATTCACTTGATTATGCTTAGTTCAGTGTGGTATCAAGCACCGAAAATAGCCGACCTCCAAGCTCACAATGAGCTTGGAGGTCTGCTAATTTCGATATTTTCACCAAAAGGCCCTTTTAGAAATGTCAGCCCCTGCCTCTCTAACATTCTCTGCACGTCCCTGTGTGTGTGTGTGTGTGTGTGTGTGTGTGTGTGTGTGTGTGTGTGTGTGTGTGTGTGTGTGTGTGTGTGTGTGTGTGTGTGTGTGTGTGTGTGTGTGTGTGTGTGTGTGTGTGTGTGTGTGTGTGTGTGTGTGTGTGTGTGTGCGCGTGTGTGTGTGTGTTCAGGCTGTCCGCTCCCTGAAGGAGACCATCGAGGACTGTTGGGACCAGGACGCTGAAGCCCGGCTGACAGCTCAGTGCGCTGAGGAGAGACTGGCTGAGCTGCTGCTGATCTGGGACAGAGCCAAGCCTGTTAGTCCTACTGTCAACCCTACCGCCGCCACCACCCTGCACAACCACAGGTTAGTCCTACTGTCAACCCTACCACCGCCACCACCCTACACAACCACAGGTTAGTCCTACTGTCAACCCTACCACCACCACCACCCTACACAACCACAGGTTAGTCCTACTGTCAACCCTACCACCACCACCACCCTACACAACCACAGGTTAGTCCTACTGTCAACCCTACCACCACCACCACCCTACACAACCACAGGTTAGTCCTACTGTCAACCCTACCACCACCACCACCCTACACAACCACAGGTTAGTCCTACTGTCAACCCTACCACCACCACCACCCTGCACAACCACAGGTTAGTCCTACTGTCAACCCTACCACCGTCACCACCCTGCACAACCACAGGTTAGTCCTACTGTCAACTACTGTGGGGATGGGACGATAAGCGATATTATCTTTTATTGTGGAGATTTAATTTATTGTGATATCGTCCTCCGTCATGCACTGGGATCAATTTACCATTCATTTGCCGAGCTGCATATCCGGCACCATTTATAGGCAACTGGCAGCCCGGGGACCACATGCGGCCCACACCTTCACTTAATGCGGCCTGCGGAATACTGATATATTATTGATTTCAGCTTTTAACAATTCCAAACATGCAAACATGACCCACTTTAGTTATTTCAATTTATATTAGCTTAATGATATGATATGATATAGTACTTTATTGTCAGTTCACACTGAAATTTGTCTTGCGACACAGCAGCCATGTATGTGAAACATATATATGTCACGGTTTGATAGAGAAACAGTACGATCGAGAAACGGAGCACTCGTCGTGCGGCACAGGGCGGAACAAGCGGTCGCTTTGAGCCACAACATCGTAGCGTCGGCAGGAATGATAGCGCCTCACCCCACGGAGGTTAGGGTTAGGGTTAGGGTTAGGGTTAGGCATAGTTTTACTGAGGTTAAGGTTAGGGTTAGGGTTAGGGTTAGAGTAAGGCATAGTAAGCTAATGGCTAAACACTGCCGAGCTAGGCTAGTAAATAAAGAAAGAGAGTCGCAAACGAGTGACATCAGCGCCTTCAGTAGTGAATGGCTGTCGTCGCCATCTGGTGGTGATTGGTGTGTGGTGAACGACAAAACAAGTGCTCTTACCATGAACGTACTGAGTTACCCAAACGTACTGTAACATATACAAACATTTGACTCAAGGGAACAAAAACAAGACAGTTTTACATACATAAGGATAATACAGACAAGAGCAATGTCCACCGCTAAGCCTACCTATGGCCAAACTCCTGATTAAGCCTTAAAGTCGACTGATGGACAAAGGACCTTTTTAGTCTGACCTTATTGTATTCTGGAACACCAAATCTCCTTCTTGAAGGCAGCAACCTATATTCTCTATGCAACACATGGCTACTATTAGTGGTAATATTTCTTGCCAACCTTAGAATGCTGTTATCATACGTAGTCGTATATAGCCTCTAGGTGGTGGTTGTCCAACTATCTTTGAACAAATGTTCAGTTGTTGCAGCAGTTGTGACTTTAGGGCTGCAGACAGGCATCCATACCAGGTGGTACTACAGTACTGAAGAACACTCATAATGACTAGAATCACAATTGTATTGCCTTTTTTATGTGCAATCTCACGCCAGGAACCTGTCCAACATTAGGCGGGGCTTTAAGGTTGGCCCCTCCTCCTACACGGCTGACTCCTCCTCCTCCTACATTGAGGACCACGAGGCGGGCGTGTTCAAGAATCTCCAAGGAGACGGTCACCCGGCCACGGTCGCCACGGCAACCCGGGGAGGCGTGGCAGGAGGCGGAGTCCCAGAGAAGAACAGGAACTCAATCAATTACGAACGACAGCAGGCACAGGTGTGTGTGTGTGTGTGTGTGTGTGTGTGTGTGTGTGTGTGTGTGTGTGTGTGTGTGTGTGTGTGTGTGTGTGTGTGTGTGTTTGTGTGCACGCGTGCGTGCATACTTGCAGAAACGATTGCATCCCGATACATATAAATTTGACTGATGTACAGTATTTATAAATGTATTAATCTACTTTTCTCTGTACTCTCTCTCTCTCTCTCTCTCTCTCTCTCTCTCTCTCTCTCTCTCTCTCTCTCTCTCTCTCTCTCTCTCTCTCTATGCAGTGTCATGCTCGTTTGTCCAGTCCTGAGAGCAGTGTGTCTGCAGGCCTGACCCCCAACACTGTTATGACCTCTATCTCAGAATCTGAGCACACTGGTACACACACACACACACACACACACACACACACACACACACACACACACACACACACACAAAGACACACAGGCACGCACACATACAGCACATACGTGTACCGGTATATACAACACAACATCATACAACATAACATAACAGCGCCCTGTCAAAACAACGAAGGCCAAATATCTTTCTAATATAATTTCACAACATTCCCACAGTTTCTGTAGCTCAATCAACTCCCTGTTCTCTCTCCCTGTCCACATCCAGACTGTCAAGTCAGACAACTGTTACACAATCTTTGCTGCATGGATATATGTTACATAGAGTAACTGTAAATAAATACGCAGCCGGAAAGTGACACAAAGGAAGTTATCTTCATTGTGTCGTCATTTCTGTCCATAATTTCTTTGCTAGTCTCGCGTGGCCAGACTGTTGACTCCCATTTGCAAATGCTCCCGTCGTACAGTCTGGGGCAACGGGGGTCTTATGATGAGTATCCGGTTAAAGCAGAAGTGAAGCCTCCTCCCCACTTCCGTTTCATTTTTAACACCGCACACATTTATCCTAATATAAATAAAAATCATCTAAGCATATTTAGCTTACTGCTTAGCAGAAATGAACTGAAATGCCAGCATCCATTACTCACCGTTCAGGGGCTGTCGCTCCAGACTCTGTATAGCATTCAGAGATTGTAGAATAGTTGTCTGGCTACGCCAGGTTATTTCTTTGCTTACCCACTTCTCTTCCTAATTTAGTCGTTATGCCAATTATTTCCTCCCGACAAAGTCGGTTGCATAACGGTAGATTCGAACCCACAACCTCTGCGGAACCCACGTCTACAAGCTTGCAACGCGTCGCAATGTGACACGTTGTGAGCTTGTAGATCGGCTATTTTGGGCAAAGAGACTTGGAGCCCTATTTTCGTCCATGCCTTACCCCTTACCCCTAAACTTCTTTGCCATTTCTTTACTATTTTGAAAAACATTTTTTAAATAGTTCAAATAGCTGATCTACAAGCTCACAATATGTCGATGTAGATCGGCTATTTGAAGTATTTTAAAATGTTTTTCAAAATAAAATAAAATGCCAAAGAAGTTTAGAGAAAAGGGGTAAGGCAAGGACGAAAATATAGCTCTTGGTGTAGACAGAAAAATGCCAACTGGGCCGATTTTCAGCGCTTCCGTTTAGGCTACAGACGGTATGACGGAAGCATCTGAAAACCGTGTGAGTCAACAGTCTGTCTGGGAGAGGCTAGTCCCACATCCAACTCCTGACATGTGTGAAGACATTTTAACCTCATTTACTCACAAGATTGACAGTTTTAATATCGCTCATCTCACCTCCAACTCATCATCCGTCTGATAAAAAAAAAACGTGTTTCCTTAACAAGTTTGGACCTGTCTCTTTCTAATGTGCTAGACATAGTCTCACACACATGAACCTGTGTCCGTTGTCATCTGCTAGACATAGTCTCACACACATGCAGCTATAACTACCTGTCGCCTGGAGCACTGCTTCCCAGCCTTTTATCCTTGGACTCCCCCCTTCTTACATCTGACAAACGCACACACACCCCATCACACACACACACACACACACACACACACACACACACACACACACACACACACACACACACACACACACACACACACACACACACACACACACACACCCACCATCACACACACACACACTCTCTATTGTTTCTCAGACACGATAACCGCATTGTTCCTGTATGATTCTCTTATGATGAATAGCAAAATATACAAGTTAGAGCAAGCAAGCTCGGCTAACCGGCTATTAATAGATGCAGAAATGCAAGTGATGATTTTGCGCAAAACCTTTCCAATTTTGGACTACCTGCAACCAGACAAGGCCTCATGTGATAGCTAAATGCAGACATATCTTGGTCATCCCTTCTCATGTTTGTGTTACTTACTGTACTGTAGGTTTGTTTTCTTGAGCACAATGTTAAGACTAATTTAATTAATTTACCATATTATTTATGCAGATACTAGGTTAATTATTTACCTGGTATCCTAGTTCCAATTAATGTCCACAATGTTTGAGAAGCTCTATGTCTGTAGATAATATTTTGGTATGATAACTTCCTTCCTGAGGCAAAGCTAAATTGGTGTTATCAGTTGCTAAAGTTGGGGTCCCATTAACTTTACTTTACAGGAAAATAATACAAAAAATAAATCCGTTTTAAGTAGCATGTGAGGGGTCAAACTAGGGGGCCATTTTAACCCAAGGAATTTCTTTCGTGACAAATAATTACAATGGATTCAGAATCATGACCAATGGATTCATAAACCCTAGTTTGACCTCTCATACAGTATGCTACTCAAAGCAGATTTTGTATATACAAAAGTTAATGGGACCCCGACTTTAACAGTTGATAACACCAATTTAGCTGTGACTCAGAAAAATGAAAAAATTGATAAGTAACCTTTGCCACCATTTGTACACCGACATCTCATATGGCCCATGGACTATACAGTATGGTTCCCGAATCCCAAGTCAAGTCTCTTCCTCTGATCACCAACTCCTGTCTGTCACACACCAGTAATTGTCCCTCCTGTCCTGAAGGTGGTGCTCTTCCCAGTGTTCCAGTGTTCCTGCAGCTGACAGAAGAGGATCTGGAGGCCACTAAGCTGGACCCTAAAGAGGTTTGGTTTCATCTCTACATGTCTGTCTGTCTGTCTGTCTGTCTGTCTGTCTGTCTGTCTGTTTTTTTCTGTACGGCTTCAGCAGATTTGATCACTGTTATTCAGTGATATATATTGCATTGCACTAGCCTATCTTGTGGTTTAATCAAGGGTCACCTTTAAAGCTCAGATGTTTACACACACATTGCTTTATGTGTAGATTATGAGAATACAAGCTCTAAAAATCATCCCTTAGAAGTCTGCGACATGGAACGGTTTTGAATCCCATCTCCCGTACAGTGCAGTTAGCATCCCATACCCTGAAGAGAACTAATGGAAGTATTCAATCAATAAATTAATCAATTAATTTCCTCTCTGTCTTCGTGTGTGTGTGTGTGTGTGTGTGTGTGTGTGTGTGTGTGTGTGTGTGTGTGTGTGTGTGTGTGTGTGTCAGGTTGATAAGAACCTCAGGGAGAGCTCTGATGAGAGTCTGATGGAACACTCTCAGAAACAATTCTGTGCTCCTGACCCACTGGCTGCTGCTGGGAGCAGCAGCCTGCTCCTCTACCCTCTGATCACGCTGACTGCTGAGGTGAGACTCCCAGGACCCTAAGCCCTGAACGCTAACTGCTCCTGGAACACATTCCATATTCCAATGTAAAAAAATACAAGTTAAAATATATAGAATTGTTGGTTGTACAGTTGGCATCGGGATAACCGAAACTCATTGTGTTTATTAACACAATAATCTATAAGAATAAAAATGTATGCTACATAGAATGGAGAAATTAAATTGCAAATGTAGGGGCACGGTGGTGCTGTCGCCTCACAGCTAGAAGGTCCAGGGGTCAATTAATTTGGGGGATCCCCAGATGATGAACTGCAATGTTATTTTCTCACTCAACAGTAAACAAACCAGCATAAAGTTGAAGTGTATAGAGGGTATCTTCACATTTCTAAATTGACAATTTAAGGACTTTTTAATACCTCTAAAATGACAAATTAAACATTGGCCAAATTGTCAAATAAGAGAAATTGTGAAAATAGACGATCTACATGCTCACGAGGCGTTGTGAGCATGCAGATCAGATATTTTCACAGTAGAACCGCGTTATACAAAATGTAATGCCTCAACTCTTAGTGCTCGTCAGGGTGGGGGGGTCCCCAGTTAAAATATGATTATTTTGGGGGTCGCGGCCTGAAAAGGTTGAGAACCACTGCTGTATGTGAGGTGTGGTTCCTTTGTCGTCTGTTCAGCAGGTGACAGCGCCAGTGACGGTGGGCCAGGCGGAACACTGCCCCCCCCTCCCCAAACAGCACAACGTCCCAAAGAGACCCATCACTCTGTCCCTCCCCAAAACCAAGCACAAGTCCAACGTCAAACAGGTACCTCAAACCCTACCTACTATGCAGGGTTCCCACGGTCATGAAATTCCTGGAAATATTTTGAAATTAGAAAAAAAAAAATCCAGTCCTGGAAAAGTTTTGGAATTGATCAAGTGTCCTGGAAGGTCCTGGAAAAAATAGCTATGCATTGTCTTTGGTGATTGATTGTGTTAATACCTCTGAAATGACAAATTAAACATTGGCCAAATTGTCAAATATTAGAGGCAGAAATTGTGAAAATGTATATAAAATATATATAATTTTTTTTTTTTTTTTTTTTTTTAAACTGAGAATCGCGCAAACACACCCGACCCGAAAAACATAGAAACATTTTCGTCGAAACACTGACATCCCCTGGGTCATGGAAGTATGGAGTATGGAGAATAACATTCGGTCATCTTAGAATCGTCTCATAAGAATTGTGGTCCAAAAAGAAAAAAATTGTCCCGGCGATACTGTCAGGGAGGTGGTTCTGTATCGTTTGTGATAGTCAGTCACTCATATCTGATAGACCTACAGTCTGTTTCTCGCTCTTATATGATGCAATATTAGACACATCTATGGGAATTCAGAATAGGGGGTAGAAACAGGCTCCATAAAACCTAAGATAATGAAGTATTGAGTGTATTCTTGGTTTGCTCAGGTGGAGACGGGCGTTGCTAGGGTGAACACAGTGTCCGTTGCCCGGGCGGCAGAGCCCCATCTGGTCACCACGGTCACCAACAACATCCCGGGTTTGGGAGGGGCGGTGACGGTGGTCGCCAACGGTTACAGCGTCGGGGTCCCCACCCTGGTGACCAATGGGATGAGAGGAGGCGGCGGACGGACCAATCCGGCGGGACCTCAGGTGAGTGATGGAAAGTAACTGAGTACATTTACTCAAGTACTGTGCTTACGTATAATATTTTGAGGTACTTTTATTTTACTGGAGTATTTCCATTTTCTTGCTTTATACATCCTACTCCACTACATCTCAGAGACAGATATTGTACTTTTTACTCCACTACAATTATTTGAAACCTTTAGTTACTAGTTACTTTTACTGTATATTTTGTTATTACGATGCAAATAAACAATTATCAATTAAGCCCTATTTTAAGCTCTATTATATACTTGTTAAAAAATAGGCGATTAACAAGCTCACAACGTGTCACAATGCAATGCGTTGTGAACTTGTAGATCAGCTATTTTCTTAAGGCTATAGAAAGATTTTGACAAATCTGAAAAACTTGTGAAAAAACTTGTTGAAGTAGGACGTTGTGCGTAATGAGTAATGACTTTTGTCACTTTAAGCATATTTCGATACCAGCACTTTTGTACCTTTACTGAATAACATTTAGCATAACAATAGCATTAGTGTGGACCAATTATATGAAGATATGCTGGAAATTGGGGGTGCCATGATTCCCCCCTCCCCCCAATCAGGTATTACGATTATACTAGGAGGAAGATTTGTTTCCAAAAACGTGTACAGAAAGTGTTAAAATTAGGTTTTGAAGTTATAAGGGGAGTGGATGAGTTTATGATTTCATTTACTCAGTGTTTTTCAGTTGGGCCTTTTGACTCAGAGGCTTTCAGCTTTCAGGAAGTAACCAAAAATACACAGGGAAGGCAGATTTGCACATTATAACCCCACCAGCTGGTCTATTGACACATACAAAACAGAAAAAGTGCAAAATGATGGCACCACCTCTTTAAGTAAAACATCACACCTAGTGTGAAATGAGCTGTGCTATTCATAATGAGTTAATTTCATTAAGCGTCCCGAAAAAGTTGTACAACAAACTTTGAGCGCTTTGTGCAAAGATGTAGGGCCAGATTCAAGGCCAGCTTCCCAGACAAAGACAGATGTTGTAGCTTAGCTCCTTCCAGGAGCACCGCTAAAAAAAAAGAAATGTATTTTTTCCACCACTGTGTCAGGTGGAGGAGGAGCGAGGGATGAGTGGGGGTGTAGACGGAGGTGAAGAGGGCGGTGTTCCCCTGCTGAACTGCAGTCCTGACGAATACCAACCCCTGCTGAGCACCAAGCGACGCCAACATCAGGTAGGTCTGACACTAGAGCATTGCTGTCGGGCTAGTCTCGCGTAGACCAGACCTTTTCATGTCAAGGACCCCCAAATGACATGTATTTGGCTGCAGACCTAAAAGTTAGAGAACCACTGATATACAGTGTTCCGATGTTCAACCTAGGGATGGGACGATAAGCCGATCTACAAGCTCACAACGCGTCGCAATATTTTTGGGCAAATGTTCTGGCCAGGATAATGGACGTTGGGGATATTTTATTGCGATAATATCGTAAATCGTGATTTCTTTGGTCACAATAATCGTGATATGAAACTGTCATATCGTCCCATCACTAGTTCAACCATTTGTTGAATTTGTTGTAATGTTGAACTAAAATGTCCTGCTGGTTGCAGTCCTACCACCAGGAGCTCCTTCGCCCCCCCAACTCCAACAACAACAACAACAACCGACCGCCGCAGAGGTCGGGGGTCATGTGCCAGGACGCTGCGATGGTCAGAGTGGAGGTCACGGGGTCGTTGTCGGGGGCAAAAGGGGGCGACAGCCAAGGAGGCGGGGCGGGGCCCGCCAGAGGAGATGACGCCTTGACAACGGCGGGCGTGCCCACAAACCCCGAACCGGTGCCCCATCATCAGACACATCCCGCTGGTCAGAACCAGGATCGGATTGTGGTGCAGCCTCTAGCCGCTGTCAGCAGACTGGTCTCGCACACCGGTCCGGAACCAGTGAGCTGTACTGGTCCAGTTCAGACCGGAGCAGTCCCAGTAGAGCCGGTAGTACCAGTAGAGCCAGCAGTACCAGTAGTTCCGGTAGTTCCGGTAGTCCCAGTCCGGTGTGAAGTCCAGCTGAGGCAGAGCAGAGGCAGTCGGCCTCAGAGACCCTGCTCCCTGGACCTCTCCTCATCCACGTCTTCATCTTCTTCATCGTCATCAGGTGAGAAGTTGGTTCGTTTGCATTAGGCATTAGAAGTAGCATGACTCGGTTCCACTGATATCCACTGAATATTGTGAAAACAGCCGAACTACAAGCTCTGAAGCTCACAACGCCTTGCCCATGTTTGCCTTTTCCTTTCTTACAGTCTGATAATGTGGCCAATTTGTTCTTAAAAAGGTCTTATAGAAATCATTGTGTTTACAATTGAGTGAGAAAACAATGTTGTACCATTAAGCTAATCAGCTTAAAGGGGAAAACCACCCATTTTCAATATATGTAATTAATATACCTTTGAGAAAAAATAAATAAAAGAAATCCCCCCCCCTTCCTCCCTTCTGTGTTGCTTAGAACTGAAGGATTGATTTGGGGGTTTGTGTCATCACAACATGATGACATCACACCGGTGTGATGATTTGCAATACAACCCCCAAAATATATCCTCCAGTTCTAGGAAACACAGAAGGGGGGGGGGGGGGGGACTTTTATTTTTTATTTTATTTTTACTCCTCAAAGGTATTGAAAATGGGTGGTTTTAAAGCTTGGGACCCCCCAAAATAATTTGGTTCATTGTTTGCAAAGAGTTTGCAAAAAGTACAGAGGTTATACAATGACGCTAAAAGGATAACACAAAAAGCCCTGTTAGGGCTTGTTTCCATTGTGGTCCTATGTATTCAATTCATCAAGACATACAAACACATACAATACTGTACAAGAAATGACATTTCATCAATAC
>NC_137829.1:15585553-15630553 GCF_963921795.1 Nannobrachium achirus
CCTCTTAGATGTAATGCAGTAGAAGTATAAAGTATAAAGAAAACTGAAATACTGAAGTAAAGTCAACGTAACTCAAGTGTGTACTCGAGTACAGCACTTTGAGTAAATGTACTTGGTCACTTCCCACCTGCGAGCGGGAGTGCACATCACTGCCACCCAGCCAATGGGAGGCCAGCGTAGCGTAGCCAAGGAGAACGACGCGGTTTGACACGGGTCAGCGGTTTGAAAGGCATTCACACGCCAATGAGTAGCACAAAAAAAAACATCTCCCTCTGTGAGATGGATGGGGATTGGATAGCTCTGCTGTAAACACGCCCCTCTCTCACTCCTTATTGGCCAGTGAGAGCTAGTGGGTCATGCTGGTGAGCAGGACAGTAGCAACTCTAGCAGGTGATAGGCTGTGGATGGCTCATGTTGCCTAAAAGTTCAACCGTGGCCCGTTAGTTAGTTAGCTAGTTAGTTAGTTAGTTAGTTAGTTGTCTGTTTCATCGGTATTCCAAGTCTCTTCATAGTGGACAAACTGCCTTGTCTGGTCAACAGATGGCGCTCTCCTACAAACAGTTTGGAAAAGCAACAGACTGTGATTGGTCGGAATAACCATGATGCTTCTGTGCTCATGTGGCAAAGCTGATCTGGGCTCTCTCTCTCTCTCCAAAATGTTTTATTTTGTATTTTTTCCAATCTAGCTATGCATTGTGTTGTACAGCACTGTTTCATTTTATTTCGTTCTCTGTCATGGTGTCAGCTCTTGCTAGAGAGCACTGCGGAGCAAAGGAGAGAACTAACTATAAAGGAGAGGAGAGGAGAGGAGAGGAGAGGAGAGGAGAGGAGAGGAGAGGAGAAAATGAAAAGACGAAGTGGAGTTGTGAATAGGGATGGGACCATAAGCGATATTATCGTTTATCGTGATAAAAAACTCACGATAATCGTATCGTGGAGATTAAATTTATCGTGATATCGTCCTCCGTCATGCACTGGGATCAATTCACCTTTTATTTGCCGAGCTGCATATCCAGTACCATTTCAACCCTCTATTGGTAAAACATACGCCTCAGGATAATGGATGTTGGGGCTATTTTGATTATCGCGATAATATCGTAAATCACAATTTCTTTGGTCACAATCATGATGTGAAATTTTCATATCGTCCCATCCCTAGTTGGGAATCAGAACGTCAACTATAATAATAATACACTAATAATAATAGTAATAATAATAACAATATAATATTAATAATATAGTTAATAATATGGACAGCAGCACTGTTCATGTAAAACATCCAGAGACAATTAAGAGCAAAGAGTCTGTGAGACTAAAGACACTCCCCTGCTTTATATAGTATATCGATCTTTTATTTGAATATAAGAATGTGTGTCTTTTTTTTTACGTGTGTCCACTATCAAACTTTTTGTATCATAACTTAAAATGTGCAATAGCCTTTAACTTCAAAGTGCTTTTTAAATATTACTTTATAGATGCGTGTGTTTTCAATCATAAAGCTATCATTGTGTGTAAGCAGTGCACTTATTATTTGTATTGTTTACGACCATCACGTGTGAACGCCCCCCGATCAGTAACATCATCAAACATCTTTGTCCTCCCTACCAATCCCGTTCAAAGCTGAGAAGGTAAAGAACCAATCAGATGTCAAGGGTGGGTGGAGCTGGTCTGGGTGCTTAACCACTTAAACCCTATATGGTGGAGCGGAGTACCTCAGGGCTCCATGCTAGTGTGTTTTCTGTTTTCTGTTATTGTGGGTTATTGTGGGCAAATATTTTTCTGTGAAAGCTTCCCCCACAATAAGGATGCTGGGGTTTAAGTGGTTAACGATTTGATTTTATGCAGAATTCAATTCTAATCAAATCTGGAATGAACTGTGGTGGAAGTAAAAGTAGCAAACAAAGTATGAAAAATGCTGTTTTACAAGTAAAATGCCTGTGTTCAACATTTTACTTGAGTAAAGTTAAAGGTATTGGTATAAAAACATACTGACACTACCAAATTAACATGCAAATAGCCAAAGTATAATATAGGGCTTAAGTGGTTAATGTATGTTTTTTTTATTAATCATCTACTGTACAGTGTAATTCTGCAAAGTAACTAGTAAGTAAAGCTGTCAGATAATTATAGTGGCGTAAAATAAATACAATACCTCTGAGATATAGTGTAGAAGAATGGACATACTCAATTAAAGTAAATGCACATACTTGAGCCAATGCACTTTCTTTCCACCACTGCTGAGGTCAAAGACAGAAGGAGATGTACAAACTGTCCCTTTATCACAGTGGTTCTCAACCTGTGGGTCGGGACCCCCCAGGGAGTTCCTCAAATTATTTTGGGGGGTCCACAGATGATTAACTTAAAATGCAACACTGTTTTCTCACTCAACAGTAAACAAACCGACATAAAGTTTAAGTGTATTGAGGGTATCTACACATTTCCAAAGTGACAATTGAAGGACTTTGTAATACCTCTAAAATGACAAATTAAACATTTGTCAAATATTAGAGGCAGAAATTGTGAAAATAGACGATCTACATGCTCATGGCGATCTGCTATTTTTACAAGAGAACCGTGTTATACAAAATGTAATGCCTCAACTCTTAGTGCTCGTCAGGGTGTGAGGTCCCCAGTTAAAATATGATTATTTAGGGGGTCACAGCCTGAAAAGGTTGAGAACCACTGCACTAGTAACACTGGTCAACCAGATACACACTGGTTCACCAGATAAACACTAGCTCATTTCAACACACTTGTTTCATTTTAAAGGACTTTTAAACACTTGAACCCCATGCATATTTACCCATTCCAGGGGGAACATTATTGGCCAAAATAGCAGATCTACAGCTTGTAGCTTGTAGATCAATTTGATGCAATATGTTTTATTGTCATTGATTCTTTTTTCTCTTTTGTTTTATATTTTTTAGAAAAGAGGAAAAGAGGTGTTTGCTAAAAGACAATATAGATCATTTCTGATTTTATCAGCTATATTTAATTAACTTTGAGAGCTTTTTCTTCTTTTCTTCAGTTCACCAGTGTCCGTATCAAGTACCAACTACACAAATACTGTAAGTTGTAAAATAATGTAGTTTTATTCTACTGTATGATGATGCCTTTTCTTGACAAATATGTTTTTATTTTCCATGTATTATTGGATTTTTAGTTGGAGTTTATTTGTGGGTTAATATATATAATTCTGCAGCCTATACATGTATAGGCTGCAGAATTATATATACATGTATAGTCTGCAGACTATACTGCATTCTATTAGTACAGTGGTTCTCAAAGTGGGGTCCGGGGTCCCCGAGAGGTCCTTGGTGGGGGATCCAGGGGCTCCCCATTAAAATGGCCTAAACCACTAACCCTATGTATACTTAGGCCAATCAAAAATATCTGATCTGCAAGCTCACAAATGTGTCGCACTGTGAGCTTGATCAGATATTTTAGAAAAATCGGGAAAGAATTTGAATTATTTGTATCGCAAATCATCTGTTCTGGGAGCCCCAGAACAGGTACAACATGTCTTCAGATGGGGGTCCTCAGCCAAATACATGATATGAAAATATGACAATCACTGTAGTAGTAGAGCAGACACAACAAAGTGCATTCTAGAAGCCAGGCCTGTCCTGCCTGGGCTAAACATGGACTCATTCTAACTATTTAACCATTTAGGTTTGGGGAGGGGGAAATTGATATTTTCCTTTTCTTTTCCCCCCAAATCTTTTTAAATACAGAAAATAGCCTATCTACAAGCTCGCAACATGTAGATCAGCTATTTTCGTTATGCATCGAATAAGAAGAATATTGTATATTTTTGTGTGCACGTGTGTGTGTCTCTGCTTTTGTCAGACAGGGAGGCCCCAAGGTAAAAAGGGTTGGGCACCACAGATTTAACCTTAATTCCTAGGGTATTTGGGTGGCCCTTGGATGTAAAAAAAAGAAGAGAAAAAAAGAAATAAGACTCTAGGAGGGTTAAAAGGTGATGGAGTGGCTAACTCATCATTAGGACTATTAGGACTAGCCCCGCTATAAGAATTTATAGTGTGAATAATGCCATACAGTCTGTGAGATCGGAAAGTGGTGAACTATCCCTTTAAATATATTAACCATACTATACTGTCACAATCTACTGCACAGTGCACACCCTCTGCATTATAACGGTATGGAGGAACAGTGGTAACCATGGGAACAAGCCCCTCCTCTTACTGAGAGATTTGTACTCACAGGTAAAGGGTGCAAGGGTTGGCATCAAAATGTACTTTGATGAGAGTTTCACAACTTCTTCAAAAATACTAGATCTGCAATGCTTGTAATGAGCCTGTATAGACCCCCCCCCCCCCCCCCGCACTAGATTTTCCACCAACCAGAAAGCACAATGCATGGCCTGTGAGCCAATAGGAGACATGGGGGGCAGGAGGTGGGTCTGTTACCATGGCGACTGCTGTTAGCTATGACTTTACGTATATCCTACTGTCTGCCATTTTGTAATTACAATGCTGTTACAATGTCAGGCCATTAATGCCAGTACTTGTACTTCGTTCATCATACTGTCTGTCTATCCATGGCTATCCATGTGTATTTATGTATCATACTAGTACTTTTCTCTTATAGTGTAAATACTCCTGTACATAATTGCTGATACTTCTGTGCAGTCAGCAGCGTGACATTTGGGACAGAGAGCTAAAATGAATGAACCTAGACCCTGACTGCTTGTCTACGAAGCCTCAGTCGGTTCATTTGTGGTCGATGTGCACACAATATTTTACGTTAAACAAATTGTTATATAGCTCTAGGTTCTGGTTGTAATCATTGCTATAAGGTGTTTGTTCTGTAACAGCAGTCTCCCTGTCTTTCCAGCTATTTAATAAAACAGAAAATGTTATTTTACCAAGATACCATTTTCATCCAGCGGAGGGTATGCGCGTGACATCATCATCATAAGTTATGCGGGAACACCTACTGAGTGGCAAAAAATACTTTCTGGCCTATCTAAGTGCGTTAAAGGACGTTAAACAACGTTTAACTCACTTAATTTCCACTCACTTTGCCACTCGATTTGCCATTCTCTTTATGCATGGGCTTAACCTCTATAGGGAGAGAGAACTCATGCAGGATACTTGTGGATGAATAAGTGAAGTGGAGGTGAGGGAACAGGGTTAGGACAGAGGCGTCAATTGGGTATGGCAGGGAAAAAATTAAATGTACTTCTTAAAATAAATTCATCATGCCTGTTGCTAAGGTATGGCAACATGACTGGTGTGCAAGACACCAGTCATGTTGCCATACCTTAGCTTTTGCCGAACTGACCCCACTGGGGTTGGACCTGGAGCTGATGATCAGTGATCTTCGTGGAGTTCTCTCTCCTGATTGGATGAAATATGTAACGCACCTGAAAATGCATTTCTCATTATTAAAGAGCTGGAGAGAGGAGGAGACTGAACAAAGTAACACTTTATAGCAATGATATCACAATGTAGAGCTTTAATGTCTTATACATCACTTACTTAACTCTGAGAGTGATAAGCATTTGTTTTGTACACTCAGGGCTACGAATGGAGGAATAAACACAGAACGCAGAATGCCAACGTTGACTTGGTTCTGTTGTTTAGCTCACTGTCTTAAATCGTGTTTCTGACTGTCAATCTCGAATGGGTCCAGTGTCTATACTACTCATACATACGTACGTACATACATACTCTATGGGACCAAGTACACCCACAGTCCAACTGTGATCCTTACTGTATAGTCTCAACAATCGATACTCGATACTGCTGCCACCATGTCTCTGTACATACAGTTTAGACACGCATGTTAGTACAATTCTACAGCTCATCATTTTTAATCTGCTGACATGTATTAAGGTTATCAGTGCTGGCTTCTACAAAACGATGATGCTGTAGGTGTTAGAATGCAGTGGCGTTTCTTTTCAGAATGGCAACAATGATTTATAAGCCCCGTTTCTGAAATAGCAAAAATAGTGCATCTACCAGTTCACAGCATGTTGCATTGTGAGCTTATAGACCACTATTATTTTGATTTAATTTTGTAATTTCATTTATTTTTCTTTCTTTTTTTTAGGGGGGGGCTTTGCCTACACCTACAGTATATTTCCAATGCCAGGTTGAAAGTGATTAATAAATGTATGGCTGCAGACAATACAAGCATACAACATTGAAATTATTGGATGTGCTGTACCACCAGGCACAAACTAATCATCAATACCCATACTTTTTCCCTTCATATGACACACTATAGAAATGAAAAAAATCTATAACAGCCTAGCCCTGGACTCTTCTAATCCCCTTTGAGATAAATGGATGTAGCTCAAATAATGACGGCAAAACAGGATTCAGTCAGTTTTCATTAACCACTTTCAGGGACCTAGCATCCCTGTCTTGGTGAAAAATAGCTAAGATACCGGTAAGCGACCCACAAGCTGAGTTTAGCCTCTAGTCATAGCAATCACAACGGATCTCCATCCAGCTACACATTTAAACAGTCATAGAGAATGTATGGTCTGGTGTTTTGTAAAAACAGACCTGCAAGGGTCCATTTGGAACCCCCTCAATGAACCCTGAGGGTCCCTGGACCCCACTTAGAGAACCACTGGTCTTGTAACAAGCCTCTGACATACAGTACAGTTGGACCAGTGTGTCAGATATTTGTCCATGTCATTGATAGATAATCATTTTATGACCTTTGTATGTAAGAACATTTAAAATCCAGAAAATAATTGAATACAACATGATAAATATCCATCTGACAGAGCAGATACATTCAGATCTGTTTCTGTGTGTGAGTCCAAGATATTCATGCCTCCTCGGGCTGTCTGCATCTACTGTATCTACTATGGTTTCTACTCCAGTTTGTAAAATACAAAGAAATGAAACAAAATGTTTGAAATTTGAGGGGGAAAGAATTATAAAATGAACAAGTAAAGGTGTGATTTTAGACTAAAGACAACAGCCCTGCATCTCTGAAGCTCAATAAAGATTATGTTACTGAAAATGTAACATCTGAAACTGTGTCTTTTTTCAGCGCCACCTCATTAGGAAACCTACAATTAACGCTTAAGGGCGAAAAGTGACCTTGCCCTAAAGGGCCCTAAATGGGTATTGGTAGATCCCTGCCCAATACCCATATGGAGTTCCATGTGTATGGAGATATGGGCATATTGGTTGGACTGGCGGTTCTACAAAAAACAAATTATTTCATACAACTGTACATTGTGCAAGTACAGTAACGGCAGGGAAGCAGCTAAGAACAGCTAAGAGCTAAGAAAGATCTGAGCTATCCATGTGCAAAAGTTGGAGTCTGTGGAACCAATCGTGTGCTGTGAGACCCCAGACATGCTTACTCCGGTTACTTGTTATGTGAATGATGTCTATGATGTCTGACATCATACATACAATCTCTTTTATGCCCATATATGGAGATCCCTGTCTATAGAACCAACCGTGTGCTGTGAGACACAGGTGTCCTTGTCCTCTTTTATGGGCATAAAAGGAATTCTATTAGTGTGGTTGCCATAACAGGGCATGATCTGGGGATCAGGTGTAGAGGTCAGCTCCATATGGAGATCTATTAGATGATAAAATTACCAAAAGATTTTTTGAAAGTGAAATATCCCTTTAACTCTGATTTAAGATGGGTGAACAACAGGAAAAGTGAAATTGGTTGTCTTTCTCCCCAAACAAACGTAACAGGATGCGTTCGGTGGGTGGAGAACTATGGAAAGTTCTATTCTAATTTCTGATGAAGAGTTCTGCTTGCCACCAACTGCCCACATTACAGCTTTTAGAAGCCATATTTGGCCTGCGTTTGGTGGCGGGTTAGTTTGTTTTCTGCCCAGTTGTTCTTCAATTCCAGTTCACGCTCCTTTACCTGGTGAATAAGATATGTGATCTGATGTTTATGCCTCTGTTGCCCTGTGGTTTGTTCTCCCTTTTTCTTGCTGAAGGACTTGCGTTCCTGCTTCTCCTCTGTCATGCTCTTCGTCATCCACTGCTGGTTGCCACTCAGCTGGTCATCTCCTTTGATCTCCAGGAACTTCACCTCCTCTTTGCCTCTGTTCCGTTTCCCCTGCAGCCTCATGAATGCTTCATCATCAAACATGGCAGAGGAGAGCGGCTCTTCTCCATCAGGATTAGAATCCTGGTAGTATGGCTCGTGACTATCTGCTTAGCTAGCTGAAGGGCAGCAGACCTGGCTGCAGCTTTGATGGCAGACAGGGACGCACTAGAGCCGAGATGACTCTGAGCAGGTGTTGCAGGCTTGGGTCCTTTGGACTCTATGCGCTTGGTGAGTGTGTGTGGAACCACTGGTCTGTTGATCTCCTTCACAGTCATATTCTTGGGCTGTGGTAGTAGAGATGACAGGCCTGTACCTGGGCCCTGAGGTTGTAATTTCTTCTTCACAGGCTCATCGTCATCAGAGTCTGAATCAGCTCTCTGGATTTGTGGTATGGTAATTTTGACAGGCTCTGTTCGCTTCTTCGGCTTAGGTAAATTGAAAAGTAACCCTCCTTTGGATGGCTGAGACTCTAAGCCATCGTTTGATGAAGGGTCGCTTAGTGACAGACTAGACTTTGTCTCCTTCATGGTTGCCTCGTTCCTTGGAGTAGTATTCGAAGCTGCACTTTTAGGAGCAGGCAGGAGTGAAAAGAGTTCTCCACTCCGTTTGCTCTGCGGAACCACGGAGCATGTTTCCTCTGGTTCACTCTCGTCACTGCTTCCATAAGCTACTAAAGCCATGTCTGCTGTTGCTATTGATGGATCACTTAGGGAGGAACACTGGAAATCTCATCACATTGTTGACTGTCATTGTGTCATTGTGATGTCAGAACATATCATCCTTCTGCTGAGCTGGGATGATATTGATGACATCAGGGATCTCCATATATGGGGTTATATCTCCATATATGGGGCTATATCCTATATCACCTAATAAACTCCATATTTGTACCTAGGACGATGGAGTTAATTAGGTGAGACCTAGATAAGTTAGCATGATGTGTCTGTATCTCCATATATGGGGTAACAATCTTCAGTGGGTCATGTCGGGGGGAGATATTCTGCTTGCCTCCTGAGCGAGAGAGAGGAAAAAAATACTACTCTTTGTGTGACTGAATGACTACTGTTGTTCGGTGCTGCGCTGTGAGCTTGTATATCTGCAATTTTTTAATAGTTAAAGCATAGGCCTAACCTATAGAATAGGGCTAAATCAGAAATTAGCCTACAAAACAAATGTGTTGCTACATACTGTACATGTACTGTAAGCCCCTCCCAAACAGCAAAATGTGTTCCCGGCCTGAATGGGTTAAAGCATAAAATAATGGTTAAGTGGTTAAAATCTTAAGTTACACAGATTTGCGTTCCAGGTCTTAATGGCTTAAGCAAACATTCTTTTTCTGCACGCACATCCGGCGTGAATCAGACTTTACATTGAAATCAATTGATAAGTGGTGGTTTGTGCCTCCATCTAATGAATCACATATTATTCTACAGTTGTGCCCACAAGCCTCCAGCCGTATTCTTTGAGTCAGGAGTGTGTTCTATTGTATTACGCTACATACGTAGTATACCGTCCCGAAAATAAATAAATAAATAAACAAACAAACAAACAAAGAGACCACATATGAGACTGACAAAATATGTCCATATATGGGCATTCCCAGATATCCGCTTAATATTGATGACATCGGTGTTCTCCATATATGGGCATAAAAGGGACAGACCACATGAGACTGACAATATGTCCATATATGGGCATTCCTAGATATGGGCTTAATAATTATGACACCAGGGATCTCCATATATGGGCATAAAAGGGACAGACAGTTATTTTGTAGTTGAACCGGACCTTTCGTCGGAAAGGTCCGGTTCAACTACAAAATGATGTCACTCGCCGTCAATCTTCTGAAAAGCCATACACCAAATTAGATTTCAGAAAGCCGGAACTCTCCAACGAAAAGTGTGGTGGTTGGAGACAGTATTGAGAGGCCCTTTAGTTAAGTTAAGGCATAAGAGCTGTTACTTAAGACAATCAAATTAGAGCCCAATATGTCCATTATGGGCATTCCCAGATATGGGCTTAATATTGATACCATCAGGGATCTCCATATATGGATAAAAAAAGGGACAAGGACGGCAATATGGAGCATGACATGGGCTTAATAATGATGACATCAGACGGGATGCTGGCGAAGTTGTCTTGGGCAATGAGCAGTAGGGGCCACAGGTCCCTCATAAACCCCTGAGCGTTCTTCCCATTGAGAAATCCAGTGAGGTTGATCTGCATCATCTTGCTATCCAGATGCTTCTCCTCCAGCTGGTTAAATATGAACTCTATGAGGACGTCATCCTCGAACCCCAGGATCTCTGTCACTCGCTGAGTGATCCAAGGTTTGATGATTTCCAGGTTCACTTTGGTCATGTCCACCTTCTTCTCCAGACATTCTGCAAATTTCAGCTGCTTCAGTAATTTCTTGTGTTTGTTGCTGAAGTGGTTGTCTTGTCCATTGTGGTTGAAGATGAATATTATAGATGATATTGAAGACAGACTTGTGTATGTGGTTGACTTCGTAGTTCAGAGACTCGAGGCGCACATGACCAAGGCAGCCTGTTCTGGCAATCATAATATGGAGATTCCTGATGTCATCAATATTAAGCCCATATTTGGCAATGCCCATATATGGACCTCACGGTCCTCACAGACTCCATATATGGATATAGCTGACCTGTTCTGACATCACAGTGAAGTCTCGACCAGCTCAGCAGAAGGTTATACATGCCAAAGCACCCATGTGCACGCGCCCATGTGCACTCACCCATGTGCGTTTTTGCGACCGTAGGTCGCATTTACTACCAAAACCTCCACGGGCTGTCTGTGCGTCAGTGAGTCAGTCCGTCACACTTTTGCCCTGCTCATATCTCCACAACCGTTGCCCCCATCCATGCCAAATTTTGCACACACACTCCTTGACTGCCAAACTACAACCTCCAAGGACCCCCGGAGCCCCAGGGACCCCCAGGTCCCTGGGGGACCCCCAGATGTAAAAAATGACCAAATGTGCTCACACGTCACACTTTTTCCCTGCTTATATCTCCGCACCCGTTGACCCGATCCATGCCAGATTGTACACACACACTCCTTGCCTGCCAAACTACAACCTCCAAGGACCCCCGGAGCCCCAGGGACCCCCAGGTCCCTGGGGGACCCCCAGATGTAAAAAATGACCAAATGTGCAAAAATGACCAAATGACCACCCCAACGGGGCTGCTCACGGGGAATTCCCGGGGACCACCGACTCCTGGTGCTCCAGAACGGATGCAAAAGTGGTGGCGCCCCCAGTGGAGGACCCCCTGCCACTGCAGCGCACATAAAATGCCGTAACTCGGGCTAGGAGCGTCCGGGAGAGCCGGGGCCGGTACCTATTCGTCCGCCAAGGCAACGCGGAGACCCCACCCCTCATTTCTCACATGGCCCTATTCTAGCGCCACCTTCAGGCCGATTTTTAAAACACATTTTTGGACACTGCTCCTACAGTTTTTGCCCTAAAATCACGAATATCACTACACAGCATGTCTACACTCATGTCATCAACATGGATCAGGAAGATTTGGGAAAAACACATTTTTGCCCTATTTGTGGAGATAAGCCACCTACGGTCGCTTATCTCCTGATTAGGGAGTCTTACTGGTATATATACTCTATGATGTGCGCGACCTCGCCCTCGCAGCAATGGCGGCGTTGCCCTCTACAGGGGAGTGCTCAGGAAAACGGTTTTGATTGATTGATTGAAGAATTTTTTAGAAGTTTGCAATAGAAAAAAGTACAGTTTCATGACAGTACAAATCACTGGTACAAGGTCAACTAAAAGGAGATCCTAGAAAGCCGAGGCTTATTTCCACAGGAACCACACTTTAAGTATCTCATATAACATTGAAAGACAGACGGATAGAACATAGTACTTTATCTAGGATAATATCAGTTTCAAAAGCATAACATCAAATAAAAGGCAGAAAAAAAGAAAAAGGGGGGGGGGGGAGCATGGGGGCTTAGTCTATTTACAAGTCACGGGTAGCAGCTGTCTGAAGGTGACTTTTCATACCAATTTTGAAGGAGGCTAGGGATTTGCTCTCCTTTAGGGCTTGTGGAAGGGCGTTCCACATGTTGATGGTGTAGCAGGAGAACGAGTTAGAGCCTTGTTTAGTGTTAAATCTACGTTGGTGATGATTAGTGGAGCTGCCTCTGGTGTTGTGATCGTGAACATCCTTGACCTTTAAGAAGTAGTTTGTCAGGTACATGGGAATCTTGGAGGTGTAGTGTATCTTGTACACCAGGCCCATTGCAAGATGCTGTACTCTGTCAGCTACTTTGAGCCATCCCACGCTTTCGTGGTGATGATCGGTAAGGTGGGTCTGAGGCCTCCCCCTTCTTTGTTCCCCTCCTTTTTTACACCCAACTCGCTTCACTGAAAATAGCCCATGTAGGCCTACAATGTCACAATGCATGACCTTGTAGATGTGATATTTTCACCGGAATCCCTCAATTATGACATGCCCAGAATAGGGGATGCTAGTGTTTAAATATGTCGCTTTTATTTAGATACAAATATTAGATGTCCAAGATGTCCACACCCATAGTAATGTCATACAAAAAAGAAAAAAAAACTGACGAGGGAGAGTTGAAGTGTGTGACTGTGTGTGCGCGTGTGTGCGTGCGTGCGTGCGTCCGTGCGTGTGTGCGGTGTGCACGCACGTGCTGTCATCATACCATGTTGAATGTCTGTGTTTGTCAGCGTGCTGCTGGCTGTCTGTGTGTGAAATATGTTATGTACCAGCTGTGTGTGTGTGTGTGTGTGTGTGTGTGTGTGTGTGTGTGTGTGTGTGTGTGTGTGTGTGTGTGTGTGTGTGTGTAGGTGTGTGTGTGTGTGTGTGTGTGTGCGTGTGTGTGTGTGTGTGTGTGTGAAGGGGGACAGGCGTGTGTGATAATCCTAATGGAAACCACATCTATTTTTACTCTCTCTCTCTCTCTCTCTCTCTCTCTCTCTCTCTCTCTCTCTCTCTCTCTCTCTCTCTCTCTCTCTCTCTCTCTCTCTCTCTCTCTGTGTGTGTGTGTGTGTCAGCTGTCTCACATGGCTGTAGGCCACGCTGGAGGACAGACATTAAGGCAGCAGCAGAAAAGGAGGGAAGACGGAGACCGGACGACATGCTGTCTTTCACAGTAAATTGGTTGTAGTTTTTACAGTGAATTGGTTGTAGTTTTTACAATAACTTGGTTGTAGTTTGCATCTGGAGAGCAAAGCCACTGAACTGCATGGGATGGTTTCAGACTATCTGCACACCAGTCTACTAGCACTGGATGCTACTGGTATACCAGCAATACAGGCTCTACCACTGGACTGAAGCACAGAAACAAAGAGACAGCACATAAGAGACGGGAAAGAAAGACAAGTGGACCTGAGTAGTGAGACCAGAAAGGAGAGGAGGAGAAGGTTGAGCTGTCCTCTGTTCATCATGACGTTTGGAGTGACAGAGGACCCAACAATAGCACCCTCCAGAGGTGGAGACAGCATGAAGACACACCATGCCTCTTTTACCACGCTCAGTACCATCGCTGTGCAGGCCGGCCAATCACACATCATCATCTCTGTTCTGAAGGTACATGTCTGTGTGCCCGTGTGTCTCTGTCTGTTTGTCTGTCTAATAAACAGTAGAACTCTTCAGTAATGTTCTTAGAAATGCTTTAACAGGGGGCATGGTGGCGCAGTGGTTAGCGCTTGGCCTCACAGCTAGAAGGTCCTGGGTTCGATTCCCGCCGGGGGACGCTGTGGGTGTTGGGGCGTGTTCCTCCCTCCGCATCATCAGCGCCCACACCCTAGGTGGGGTTGGCGATAGGGCCTTTCTGTGTGGAGTTTGCATGTTCTCCCTGTATCTCCTAGGGTTACCCTCACAAAAACATGCAGTAATCCTGGTCTCAATAATGCCAGCCGGGGTGCCTGATCCCAGGAAAATCCCCCGTCAGGTGAAAAGAAACAACTTGGACTACCCATGCATTGAAGGAAGCATGAGGTTTGTCTGTTGTCTCCCCAGGTGCGGCAGAGGGAGAGCAGAGCCAGGATTACATAGGCAATTGGCACTGGGTGAAAATGGGTTACAAAATCGTGGGATAAAAATTATATAAAAAAAAGAAATGCCTTTAACTCAGTTAAAAAGGTATAGATGAGGATGGATGGACGGATGGAAGGCCACATGGACGGATGAATGGATGGAAGGACACATGAAACACTGAGTTACAGCAGTGGTTCTCAACCTGTGGGTCAGGACCCCCAAGGGGGTCCCCAAATTATTTTGGGGGGTCCCCAGATGATTAACTTAATGTGCAACGTTGTTTTCATACTCAACAGTAAACAAACCATCACAAAGTTTAAGTGTATAGAAAGGGTATCTACACATTTCTAAAGTGAAAATTTAAGGACTTTTTAATACCTCTAAAATGACTAATTAAATATTGGCCAAAATGTCAAATATTAGAGGCAGAAATTGTGAAAATAGCCGATCTACAGAACGGACAGACAGACAGATGAATGGATGAATGGCTGGATGGATGGATGGACGGACGGACGGACGGACGGACGGAAGGATGGAAGGATGGATAAACACTCTATAGCAATGATTAAATATAGATCTTTTCATTTTTAACAACCCCACTTTAACTTAAATGATATAATTAATCCCTCTAGTTCTATAAAATAGTGTTGCAGATTCAACTTTTTCATATAGATTGCATACTGTAGCTTCATAGACTTGTTGGACATTGTCTGTTTACTCATTATCTTTTCTATTCATGTGTTGGATTCAAGTTAAAGGAGCTATAGTCAACTTTTTCATTGTAGGGCCGACACTTTGTTTACATCCTAGTCTATAGACTAGAATGATTATTTTATCATTATTTTACGGTTTTTGTGGTCATTTTTGAATAGAAACACATATATGAAGCTTATTTTTTTATAAAATATTTTAGAAACATTATTTTTATTTTAGCATCCGTTTTTCAAGAAAAAGTTGACTATAGCTCCTTTAAATGTGTATTTTCAGACATTTAACCACTTCAACCCTCAATACTTACTTAGTAAACTTGACCTTTGGCTCTCTGCTTGGTCGGTTCACACACAGTTGTAGTAACTGTTTGTAATCTGTAGTGAGGACCCTCGAGAAGGGTCCCGGACCCCCTGTTGAAGACCCATGATATCAACTTTGAACTCATTGACACACTGTTGTTGTTGTGTCTTTATTGGTGGTCTCACAAACATGTGCACCTTAACCGTGTGCGTGTGCAGTACATTCCAAGGCTGACTGCCATCTGTCAAGCTATCTGTGGCATGTCAGCTGGAAAGGGTGACATGTGACATGCGCCAATGGGAACTCACACACACGCACGCACGCACGCACGCACGCACGCACGCACGCACGCACGCACGCACGCACGCACGCACGCACGCACACACACACACACACACACACACACACACACACACACACTCCTTCAAAACACACTCACCTTCTTTTAAAAGACTGAAAACAAATAGCTTAAGCTATATATGTTCTCTTTACAATAGCACCTGGGAATGGTTTTGTGCTGCTATGTGAATGCACAACATGACATGGGGACACGTGGACACACCATCTAAGTGAATGACTTTGTCCTGTAACTCATGGGGTTCTCAACCTTTTCAGGCCGCGACCCCCAAAAGATATTTTAACTAGGGAACCACTACTGTAACTCAGTGTTTCCCAACCTGGCATTCGGGCTCTCCTTGGGTGGTCGCCAGCGATCACAGGGAGCGGTGTGAGGCGTACGTTGTCTGTTTGGCATTTCAAGTGTGTTGCATAAAATCACATCTTGCTTTCATTCACTGTCAGCCTGTATGTTGTCAGTGTGATATCAGTCCAACTTGTCACACAGAATCTATTATCCTGTACATGTATCATTATAGCTCCCACATTGAGAAGTAAAATCACTGTTAAACTAAACTTTAGAAAAGTGCAATCTTTCAGAGCGCAGGTCTCTCTCTGCAAGACCAGGTTGTCTACTCGGGGCCTACACATTTTTGATGGCAGTTATAGACATTTGGAATGGTATATGAGAAATCTGATTGATATATCTTGATCATATGATTTCAGAGATACCGAGTTGTTGGAGTTTTGGACAAGAATTGTAGGACTTGTAGGAGCAAATAGTGTGTTTTGTAGGAAACTCCAAATTTTGGAAAATCAAGTTGGCACAAACGGTCAAGGCTAATCTTTTTTTGATTGTGTGGCCTAGTATGGTTCAAGAGTTATATGCCATCATGAGGTAGATTTCCTTGGCCTACTGGGAGTGTGTGTTAGCCTGACACTCAGCCTGAATTGACATTTCGTTTCAATTCGCCAAAACAAAAAAAGTAAAGGGGCGTGGCTAGCGATTCAGGGTCTGGAACTAGGCTAAGTGTGTGTACAGTTATAGGCCAAAACGTGAAGCAGGCTGTTATACGCAAACCGCCTCTCGTACAATTCCGAGTGGCTCACCTCCCACAATGTGCTGGGCCCTCCGGACCACCCGCTGTAGTCTATATCCATAATGCAAAAGCAAAATATGCAGATAAGCATATAATCGATATCGAATCGTTTTGCAAATTGCAATACAAATAATCGATTGTATGGAAACTAAGTATTTGCGCCTTGTATTTAGCAATTTTAAGAGGGTAAATGAAAAAGAGGGGTCTAAATTACTTTTCCATTCCATATCTTCTCTTCATGTCAAGGTGCGGGTTTGTCCATACAGTATATGTTGAAATATTATGTCCATGTATTTTCTAGTGAATTACAGTGTTTACTTATGTACCGGTATTTCCATAATAATCGATTTCCCTTAAAAAACCTGCACTATTGACATGTTTCACACAGATTTAATTTCTTTGCTAAATAGTTACTATATTTGAATTGAATCGCATCGTATCGCCATGAATGAACCATCGTCCATGTATCGTATCGTCAACCATGTATCGTGATGCGTATCGTATCGCTATTAAATGTATCGTTATATTGTACCCCTAGTGTTTACGTTCACGGGTGAACAGTGGTTCTCAACCTGTGGATCAGGACCCCCAGGGGGGTGCCCAAATTATTTTGGGGGGTCCCCAGATGATTAACTTAATGTGCAACGTTGTTTTCACACTCAACAGTAAACAAACCAACATAAAGTTTAAGTGTATAGAGATAGAGGGTATCTACACATTTCTAAAGTGACAATTTAAGTGACGATCTATGCTTGTGAGGCGTTGTGAGCATGTAGATCTGCTATTTTCACAATAGAACTGTGTTATACAAAATGTAATTCCTCAACTCTTAGTGCTTGTCAAGGTGGGGGGTCCCCAGTTAAAATATGATTCTTTTGGGGGTCGCGGCCTGAAAAGGTTGAGAACCCCTGCTGTAGAACAACCTCCAAACATCAAGCAACACAAGCAGTAGATTGCCTCTGAGCCCTTTTCCTCACACGCGTGTCCCACTTGAACTTCGGCTTGAGTTCTCCTCGAGTCCTCATGTATATGCCAAGGAACTTAAACTCACTGTAACCTTTTCCACTGCAACGCCATCGATGAAGATAGGGGCGTGCTCTCTCCTTGGCTTTCTGGAGTTTACGATCAGCTCCTTGGACTTGTTGACATTGAAATAGAGGTCATTGTTGTTGACAATCCAGCCTATACCACGACTCGTCAGCAGCGTACTTGATGATGGCATTGGAGCTGCATGAGTGACTATGCAGTCGTACAAGGAGAGGCCTCAGTATGCATCCCTGAGGTGCTCCTGTGTGTGTGTGTGTGTGTGTGTGTGTGTGTGTGTGTGTGTGTGTGTGTGTGTGTGTGCGTGCGTACGTGCGTACGTGCGTGCGTGCGTGCGTGCGTGCGTGCGTGCGTGCGTGCGTGCGTGCGTGCGTGCGTGCGTGCATGCGTGTGTTTCTGTGCGTGTGAGAGTACACGTGTATAGAGTATCAGGCTGTAGTGATGTGTTGACAGGTATATGTGTTTTACAACACATTTCACATCTCAGATATTTAGTTTGGATCCTAGTCCATCTCCGATGCGTGTGCGTGCGTGCGCGCTCGTGTGTGTGTGTGTGTGTGTGTGTGTGTGTGTGCGTGCGTGCGTGCGTGTGTGCGTGCATGCGTGCGTGCGCGTGTGTGCCGGGGTGTGTGTGTGTGGTGTCTGGTTTTATGATTTACACTAGTTTTGATTATATATTTAATGACACATATACAGTACTGTACATGAAACAAACACCCACTTTCTATTTTTAAATCAAGGCTAAATATAGGTATTATGTTGCATGTGCGCAGTGGTGGAACGTAGTATTTACTCAACTAAGGTACTTCAATACAAATTTTCAGGTACTTATGTTAATAATATTTTATTTATTTATGCTTTACTTTTTACTCCACTATACTTATTTTTTAGTTAATAGTTAATGCAGATTGAGATTATTTTTTACATACATACATTAACCTATATTATACCAGTAAGACTCCCTAATCGGGAGATAAGCGACCAGCTATTCGAGAATAGCCGAGATACAAGCTCACAGCGCAATGTTGTGTATTTTTTTTTCTCTCAAATATACCAATTATTATTATTATTTATTTATTTATTTGTTTTTTTTTTTGGTGAAATGAGCCATTCATAATGAGTACTTTTACTTTGGTACTTGAAGTATATTTTGATGGAAGTCAAATTCTGAATGCAGGCCTTTTATATTCTGATAATATGGCATTGCTACTTTTATCCATTTAGACCTGAACGCAAATCTGTGTCACATTAGATTTGAACCACTTTAACCATTATTTTATGCTTTAACTATTACAAAATAGGAGCATGGCACCGAGTGCCACGCTGCAAGCTTGTAGATCTGCTATTTTTGAAAAACCGTGAACATTTCTGCAAGTCTTTGAATATTTTTGGCCCGATTCTATAATTGTCTTCTAAATCCTTCTTCTAAGTCAGTGGATCTCAAACTTTTTCATGTCAAGGACCCCTAAAATTACACATTATTATTTGGCCGCGGACCCCCATCTCAAAATATGTTGTTCCAGGGACCACCCAGAGGCACTCGGTGCTGCGCTGTGAGCTTGTATATCTGCTATTTTTCAATAGTTAAAGCATTACATAATTCTAGGCCTAAATGGGTTTTAACTAATCTGTGCACACGCAGAGCGGCTCCCTGGTCCACCTGCAGCTGACTGAAGCCCATCCAGAGCTTTGTGAGATCGGTTCCAACCAGGAAGAGAACTGCGCTCTGCTGCGGGAACACCAGGACCTGCTGAACAAACTGAAGGTACACCACTACACACACACACGCACGCACGCACGCACGCACGCACGCACGCACGCACGCACGCACGCACGCACGCACGCACGCACGCACGCACACACACACACACACACACAGTTTGACACACACTGATCCTACACTGTCTCCCTCTCATCTCTCCTACTGTCTGTCTCTCCTACACTGTCTCCCTCTCAGCTTAATAGTCTGTTAATAATATTATGTTGTTTTTATTTTCTTCTAGAAACATGAGCGTGGGGTGGTTGCTCTGCTGGAGCAGGCAGACCGTGTGGCAGAGCAGAGGAGTGCAGATGGAGGAACGGAGGAGGGGGAGGAGAGGAGCGGGGACCAGGGCTTGGTGTACGAGGCCATGGCAGACAACCTGAGCGAGGGATGGACTCTTCTGATTGGTCTGTTGGAGGGACGGCGCCAAGTACTGCAACTGGCCTCTGCCTTCTACCAAACAGCTCAGGAGGTACAGCATCACACAGCAACAGGAACACATTAAAGGAGTAGTTCACCCCCAAAATGACTTTTTTTCTATTGATTACTCACGCCATGGAGACTTGAGTTCAATAATATTTTTTTGTATGTGTCGCATTCCTAAGAAAATAAAAAACGATTATAGTAAATTTACCCCCATTGATTCTGGATGGGGACCCAAATGCATGGGCCTGGATGGGGACCCAAATAAGGCCCTGGATGGGGACCCAAATGCATTTGGGTCAGAATCAATGGGGGTAAATTTAGGGTCAAGGGTCAAGTAAATGTACCCCCATTGATTCTGACCCAAATGCATTTGGGTCCCCATCCAGGGCCTTGTATTTGGGTCCCCATCCAGGCCCATGTATTTGGGTCCCCATCCAGAATCAATGGGGGTAAATTTACTATAATATATATATCTTTTTGTCTTAGGAATGCGACAAATACAAAAAAATATGATTGAACTCAGGTCAACATGGTGTCAATAGAAAATCAATAGAAAAAAGGTCATTTTGGGGGTGAACTACTCCTTTATGACCTGAGGAGGTTCGATTCTACAGTATGCTAAGGTGTTATGCCAAGGACCCCCGAAAAGAGAAGATTTGTGTTAATCTTTAAAAGAAAATGAATCACAGATTCAAAAACATTCCAAAAATTGCCCTCCAGCTGTGTCATCTCCATCCTCCATACATCCAGTATTTTCCGTCCGCATCTTTCTTTAGTGCGTTCACATAGGTAGGTGTGGGGACCCCCTCGCAATCCATGCCTGTGCGTTGGCTGGCTCTCACACAGCGCCATTTTTTTGTCTCTGCATGGGACAGGAGCTCCCATTGTCTGTGGCAGTGGCCACAGACTCACAGACCTCACACAGACCTGCAGGCAGGCAGGCAGGCAGGCAGACTGACTGACTGACTGACTTTTATTTTATAGAAAGAATAAATATGTATTATTTATGTCTATGTTCTTAAATGTATTGTTTTTATCCTCGATGAATCCTCAATGTGTGACGGCTACTAGCAATTAAACACACATGAAATCAAATAAAACTGACTGACTGACCGACTGACCGACTGACCGACTGACCGACTGACTGACTGACTGACTGACTGACTGCTTCCCAGGACTGAATGAGCAAGCCTGTTATTTGGCATTTTATGGAAAAGCCAATGTAATCTGTTTTGAGAAGACATCATTGTCTCCTTTATCAGCATGACGTTCAGATGATGTGTGCTTACACATCCTGTTGGGATGAGCTACGCTGACAGCAAGCAGTGTCACATGGTGGCTGCTATATTGTTTAGATTTCATCAAAACCCTAACCTTTTATGGTCATGAGTTTTGATCCATAGATGCCATAAATGGAATGATAACGTACCACCCATGTCTGTATCAACAACGTTGCGTGAGGACAGGAAATGTGATGTCAGAAGGTCAGAGCTGTTTAAACAGGTTTGTATTGTCCATGGGTGTTTCCAATAGACTGATGATGATGGGCCTGTCAACACACAGTGGCATGCTGTGGAAAGTAACAAAGTACGTTGATTCACTCCATGTCCAGTAGTCGGCTGTTGGCTTTCCACACAGAAGGCCTGTGTTAGAATTCCTGGCGTTACATTGTAACATGTAAAACTGTTTGAGAAGCGCTGGTCTAAATAGGTTGTGTATTACAGCTTTAATGAATGAAAACAAAACACTGTCCTCTGTGTTGTGGAGCTGAATGAATGTTGTTGTTGTTGTTGTTGTGTGGTGATGTTGGCATAGCAACCCAGGCCGGCTGCTGCGTTATGGGAATTGACCGCTCGACTGGAATGTGTCTTTGACCAATCAGGTCACTTGCTGAAACAACTGGCTGAAACAACATGATTTATGTAAGACACTATATGAATCTCTGTCTGTCTGTCTGTCTGTCTGTCTGTCTGTCTGTCTGTCTGTCTGTCTGTCTGTCTGTCTGTCATCAGTTTGCTGTAAGTATAGACCATGCAGAGGATTTGCAGACCAGAGGACAGCCAGACCTGCAGACAGACACGTACAGCTCTGTGAGAAGAGGTACACAAACACGCACGCACGCACGCACGCACGCACACACACACACACACACACACACACACACACACACACACACACACACACACACACACACACACACACACACACACACACACACACACACACACACACACACACACAGTCTCTTCTTGTTTCCTCTACTCTCCTCTCCTCTCCAGAGCTGCTCCAGAAGTCTTTCCAGATGTTTAACAGCAGCAGTGTTCTGCTCCAGAGAATGAGGCAGCTACAGGCTGAGGCCCTCCGCAGGACTGGAGGGGCACTGCAGGTCACTGCCAACACTGAAGAGGAGGTGAGAGTGAGAGAGATGAACATAGACATAGAAAGGTAGAAAGCCTCCTTCGGCTCTGGGATGCTTCCGCGTGCGTCACAGAAACGGAAGTTCGCTATAGGGCAATCAGGCAGGTAGGGGCGGGTCTTTTCGCAACACAGCTGAGCCGCGCATGATCAGGGACGCTTGCTCTGGCATTCTAAACATTCAAATAAAGCACCTTTTGATTTGAATGGATAAGTCCCGGAAAAGGCACACTGTGATTGGTCAGTAGTCACTTTGAGTGGCAGCGTTCCTTCCACACCTCCTCCTGGACTTTTTTACATGAACTGCAGCAGCCAGTGAGGTATCTAGCTTTCTAGAGCTTTCTAGTGAGGTATCTAGATTATGGATGGATGAATGGATGGATGGATGGATACTTTGGATAGTGATGAGTGTCTCTCTGTGCAGGTGGCGTTACCTATGTGTCAGGGTGTGGTCCAGGTGGAGCGTTTGATGGAGCTGCTGCAGGACAGACGGAGACGGATTGACCACACCATTACACAACAACAACAACAACAACAACAACAACAACAACAACAACAACAACAGCAACAGCAGCAACAACAACAACAACAACAACAACAACAACAACAACAACAGCAACAACAACAACAACAACAACAACAGCAGCAAGAGCAACAAAAACAGCTACAACAAGAAGATTTAGTACAACTACAACAACATCAGTCACAACAAGAGAAAAGCTTACTACAACAAAAAAGACAGCAATTACAACATTTAGTACAACAACTACAACAGAAGCAGCAACAACGGCTGCTACAAGAAGAAGAGGAAGAGGACAAAGAAGACACGGAAACAGAAGATGAAGTAGGAGATGAAACAGAAGGACAGCTACAACAAATAGAACTACCAAAACAACAAGTAAAACTACACCTAGAAGAAGAAGAAGAAGAAGAAGAAGAAGAAGAAGAAGAAGAAGAAGAAGACGAAGAAGAAGAAGAAGAGGAAGAAGAGGAGGAGGAGGAGGAGGAGGAGGAGGAGGAGGAGGAGGAGGAGAAAGAAGAAACAGAAACTAAAGATGATGAAGAAGATAAAGAAGAAACAGAAGAACAACAACAACAACTGCTAGATAAAAAACAAAGGCAAGAAGAACACAACAAAGAAGAAGAAGAAGAAGAAGAAGAAGAAGAAGAAGAAGAGGAAGAAGGAGAGGAAGTAGATGAAGAAAAAGCAGCAGAAACAGAAGAACAACAACAACCAGAAACACTAGATAAACAACGACTACAACTACAAAAAGAACACGAAGAAGATGGAGATGAAGATGAAGAGGAAGAGGAAGAAGGAGAGGAAGGAGATGAAGAAAAAGCAGCAGAAACAGAAGAAGAACAACAACAACCAGAAACACTAGATAAACAACAACGACTACAACTACAAAAAGAACACGAAGAAGAGGGAGATGAAGAAGAGGGAGATGAGGAGGAGGAAGAAGAAGAGGAGGAAGAGGAGGAGGAGGAGGAGGAGGAGGAAGCGGAAGAGGAGGCGGAGGAAGAAACAGAAGGAGAAGAACAACTACTACTACAACTACAACAACAACACACAATGCTGGTGTCTCATTGGCAACAACGGTATCAGCAGGTAATGCATCTCAAATTCTCTATAACTGATATATCACATACTATAACAAACACTATATAGGTACCTCATTCTAGAGATTTGTTTAACATGAAATATCCATTTGAATGAAATGGGTCTGCATCAATATGCCGACGGGCCGGTATTCAGACACTAAAACTAACCCTAACTCTAACCCTAACCCTAAACCTAACCTCAGTAACCGTGACGAGTAACTAACCTGCCAACGCTTCTGATATAGATTTTGTCTCAAAATTAAAACAAATAGTGGTATTTATTGAGTCTGGCAGATGACGAGTGCTGTTGGCTGCTGGTGTTTCTCCAGCGAACAGGAGTACATGGAGGATTAAAGCTGCAATCTGCGACTTAATTTAATGAATAAAACCGTATTATCGATCGAATCCTGAGTGTTACAGTTGCAATTGACTTGCTCTGTCAGGGGAGGATGTAAAACCTATGGAATGTAGCATTAAAGTAAAAAAATATCCACAATTCCAATTCCATCATTTTCCTGTCCAATGTTTTAGGAGGGAGCAGTCTCTTGTAGGCCTTTCATTTCATCCATTACTTTCTTAGCGATTGTTCTATAAAATGGTAAGAAAAAAAAAACTAAAATCATAATATGTAGACATATCAATGAATCGTTTAACCATTTAAGCCCTATTTTGATATTTTCACAATTTTAAACATTTTTGAAAAGTTTTTTTTTATGATTTTCGCCTATAATCACATGCACAAAACTTGGGTCCCCAGTTAAAATATGATTATTTTTGGGGTCACAGCCTGAAAACGTTGAAGACCCCTGTCTCTAGAGTGTCATGTGTTGGGCTGTAGAATGGTCTGGATGCTGTCCTAGTCAGAGTATTAATACATCATGGATGTGCTCCAGTATGTCTGATGATTTGAAACCAGTTGAGCCCAGAATGTCTATTCCTGGATCTTCTACTGACTGATGGAGAGGCCACACGATCTCTGCTCTGTGTCAAATGAATATGATAGCATGAAGAGATGCTGTTAACACATTAAAACCTGGAAAGCATCTGTTTTTTTTAGATTTTAGCTAGGCCATGTAGCACATTGATTGTTGGAAAATCTAGAAAATGTGTGCAAATCATTGAATATATATATATATATATATATATATATATATATATATATTTTTTTTTTAAAGCGAACATTTTTAACTAATATCTTTGCTTCTGGGGTTCCCTGGAACGAAATATTTTGAGATGGGGGGTCTGCAGCCAAATACTCATAATTTTGAGAACCATGCACTGACAGAAGTTTTCAGAAAACTGTCAGGATTTAGAAGACATTCGTTGCCGAGTTAGCCGCAGTTTTATTTATACAGTAAGCCAACGGAAACAGGATCAGGAAGTGGATAATCGCCTATGGATATGGGTCCGTCCTTCAAATGGGACCAGAAGCATTTTTTTTCTGGCACATAGGAACCAACATTTGGCATGCTGGACCAACCCCCAAAACTCGGGAAACTCAGGATCTGTCAGGGAATGAGCATAGGCCTACTCTACCATACGGATGTAATAGTTATGTTGTATTAACATACTTAACAATACTGTATGTACTAGTTACCGGTATATTGTATTAACATACTCTACCATACAGATGTACTATACTGTATATTGCATTAACACACCCTGCATGAGTAGCAGTAGTGACATTTGCCTGATGACTAAAAACCTAATATTTTGCCCAGCCGCGGTTGGAATTCCCCTTTTAGCTAATGGTTAAGATGTTGGCTTTCCACAAGGGAGACATGGGTTCGAATCCCGGGCGCTAGGCAATCACAAGTTGTGAGCTTGTAGATGACACATGTTTCCCCCAGAATAGGGACGTGCTAGGGTTCATGTGCTTAAAATAAGTTCCTAATTGCAGGTTTAACCCCGACTCTGTGTGTGTGTGTGTGTGTGTGTGTGTGTGTGTGTGTGTGTGTGTGTGTGTGTGTGTGTGTGTGTGTGTGTGTGTGTGTGTGTGTGTGTGTGTGTGTGTGTGTGTGTGTGTGTGTGTGTGTGTGTGTGCGCGCGTGTGCGTGTGCGTGTGCGTGCCTGTGTGCGTGCAGCTGTACCAGTGGTACCAGACCCATGCAGCTGTCTATCTAAACAGTGATGAGCTGGGCTCGTCTCTCAGTGAGTGTCTGGAGCTGCTCAAACAGCACACACAGTTTCAAACTGAAGCACAGGTACAGTATCTCCCCTTCCTTCTGAATGCATGTCCACTGCTGGTGGAGAAACTTCTCCCGCGTTCTTTACTATACTAAGGAGATTCATATTTATATTTTTTGTAAATGAATGCCCTACTTCGTCACTGTTACAAAACATTTTTTGTAACAGTTTGGACACAATGAGGTTTCCACCCAATTAACACCAATGATGTGTTAGCTTTATATTCTGATAGTACACATTGCTAGAGAGTACTATCTCCATGCACCTCTGCTATTTAGTAAACGTAAAATACATTTTCAGGTCAGGAATCTCAGGATACCAATGTTATCAAATCAAGAAAGAGAAGTCATACATGATACAGGAAGAACAAATGAAAGTGATAGATTTGGAACACTATTAAAATTAACTAAGGGTTAGGGTTAGGGTTAGGTTTAGGCCCAGTTTTACTTTGATTGATTGATTGAAGACTTTATTAGAAGTTTGCATAGGACAAGGTCATAACACGAAAAAAATGAAATCTCTTACTTAGGATGTATCCTTGAAGCTAATCTTTCCAGTGAAAAGATGACTTCTAAAGTAATAAATAAAATCAACCAACGAACTCGTTTCCTACAGAGGATCACCCCAATGGTCAATTTCAACACACTGAAGACCATAGCTGGTGCAATAATCCAGCCCCTCTTTGACTACGGAGTCCACGTATGGTATCGTGACGCCCCACACAGCCCAAAATAAACGAATTAGGGTCCTGCTTAACCTTCCCTATCAGACTCACCTCATGCACCGCTACTCACCAGTTAAGAGTGGGGTGGCTCAGAGTAGATGACAGAGTACAGCAACTTGCAATGGGCCTGGTGTACAAGATACACTATACCACCATGATACCCAAGTACCTGTCAAAATACTTTATAAACATTAAGGATGTCCATAATTACAACACCAGAGGCAGCGCCACAGATCACTTTCAACCCAGAGTCAAAACCAACAAAGGGTCAAACTCTTTTTTCTGCTATACCACCAAAATGTGGAAAGCCTTACCGAAGGCCATAAAGGAGTGTGGATCACTAGCATCCTTTAAAATTGCCCTGAAAAACCACTTACAGGCAGCAGCCGTTCGCAACTGGTAAAAAAAACTAACCTAGCCCAACCCTACCCTCCCCTGCCCCTTCTTTGTATATACTTACTTACTTACTTACTGTTTAGACTTTTTTTTTTCCTTCATTTTTCTTTTCTTTACATATCTACTGCATAGTACTGTGTTCTATTCGTCTGTCATTCAATGTTATATGAGATACTTAAAGGGATATTCCACTTTCAAAAAACTTTTTATCATTGTATGGTCTAATCAGGCTTTTATGAACATGATTTTTTTCTAACCCTAACAGTTTTCATTTATTTTTTATATATTTTTATTGTATTTCATTTTTTCCATTTTCCCAAAGAATTATTAAAAAATACATGAAAAACGTTATGGAAAAAAACATGCCCTGCTCACATATTAGGAGGGTAGTTTGAGTCACCAGAAAAAATAAGGGGTGTTTTTAATTAATCTATCAAGGTTAAAATGGAGTTTGAAGTTACAATGAGTGTGTGTGGGGAGAGGCCCTGAACCTGGAGGGCCAGATAACATTTATATCAAATATATAAATATTGAATGAAGAAAATTAAAAACTGTTCAGGGTGTTCATACAAGCCCAATGACAAAACGTTTTTTTGAAAGTGGAATATCCCTTTAAATGGTTTCCTGTGGAAATAAGCTTAGTCTTTTCATGGATCTCCTTTTAGTAGACCTTGTACCAGTGAACTGTACCGTCATGAAACTGTACCTTTTCCTATGCAAACTTCTAATAAAGTCTTCAATCAATCAATCAATCAAAGGTACAGTTTCATGACGGTACAGTTCACTGGTACAAGGTCTACTAAAAGGCGATCCTAGAAAAGACTAAGCTTATTTCCACAGGAAACCATTAAAGTATCTAATATAACATTGAATGACAGACGAAGAGAACACAGTACTGTAGTAATCTCAGGAACCGGAGACAGAGACGTGATCCACGGTTTAGTGTTACGTTTATTAAAGGCACATTTCCAGCGTAATAATAACACGTAGCTTCTCAACGTTGTACAAACAATCCACTTCCGTGTAACAACCACCACAACATGACGCCACTTCCCCCCAAAGTCCCCGCATCATCACGTGGCATCCGGCCACAGTTAAAGGGGCCGTTACACTACCCCCCCCTTAGAAAAAGTCCTCGTCCCCGAGGACCGCTCAGGAATGTAGAAATAAACACAGCCTAAAGGCAACTTGGCATCAACCTGACATAAGCAAAAACTCAACCCAAACCCCACATCAGTACAATTTCACAATCTTTTTTTTTTTTTTTTCAACACTGTCACGTCAGTCCTGTGCCCCAAGGGACACCACATAGTCACGTAGGCGGGGCGGAGGCCTCGTCCGCCTCCTTGGGCGAGACCCCGTAGGGGTCGGGGAAGCAAGGGCGGGGGGCAGAGGGGCAGACCCCGGGGAGGGGACAGCCGGGGCATGGGACAAGGGTTGCGGGGTGGGGCAAACAGGCATGGGGGCCTCCTGCGGGAGGCTGTGAGGGGGCAGAGGAGCTGGGGAAGGGGGAGAGTCCGTGTCGGAGGAAGGAGAGCCCCCCCTGTAAGGGGCCAGTCTGTCTCTGTGGAGGGCCACCCTCCGTCCTCGAGGGGGCATCTGCACGCGGTACACAACCTCTCCCAGTCTCTCCAGCACCTTGCAGGGCCCCACCCACTTACTGTCAAGCTTGGGGCTGCGTCCCTTCTTCCGTATAGGGTTGTAGACCCAGACCAACTCGTCTGGCTTGAAGTCCCGTCCCCGAGACTTCACGTCGTAGTAGCGCTTCTGCTTCACGCCGGCCTCCTGCAGCTGTTCCCTGGCGAAGCGGTGCGCTGAATCCAGGCGGTCCTGCAGCTTCCTGGCGTACTCCGGCCCTGCAGGGACAGCCGGGGCGTCCGGTGGGCGTCCGAAGGCCAGCTCAGCCGGGGTGCGCAGCTCCCTCCCCAGCATGAGAAGAGCGGGCGTGCACTCCGTGGACTCCTGTACCGCGGAGCGGCACGCCATGAGCACCAGGGGCAGGTGTTTGTCCCAGTCCCTCTGGTGCCGGGAGGTGACGATGGCCAGCTGGTCTCCCATGTTCCGGTGGAATCTCTCCACCAATCCGTCGCTCTGAGGGTGCAGCGGGGTGGTGCGTGTCTTGTGTATGCCCAGGTGCTCGCACATGGCAGCGAACACCCGGGATTCAAAATTAGTCCCCCGATCACTGTGTATGGACTCCATCGCCCCGAGCCGACTTATCATGCCCTCTACCAGGGCATCAGCGACCGTTTCAGCCTCCTGGTTTGGGATGGCATACGCCTCCGGCCACTTGGTGAAGTAATCCATGGCGGAGAGGACATAGCGGTTGCCCCCGTCAGAGAGAGGGTACGGCCCCGTAATGTCTATCCCCACTCTCTCCATAGGGGACCCCACCGGGAACTGCTGGAGTGGCGCTTGCGAGCGCCCGGTGGGGCCTTTGCGAGCAACACAGGGGTCACAGCGACGGCAGAAGTCAACAACGTCCCTCTTCTGCCGCCCCCAGTAGAAGCTCTGACGAAGGCGGCGGAGAGTTTTGTTGACCCCAAAGTGTCCAGACCCACCCGCCCCGTGCATAGCTTCCAGCACCGTCTCTTGCAGGCCCTTTGGGACCACCACCTGCCACTGCTCCTCCCCGGTGGCTGCTGTCTTGAACGCCCGCTGCAGCACACCTTGGGACAGCCGCAGCGAGTCAAACATAGTCCATAGTCCTTGAGTCGCCTTGGAGAAGGGCGCCACCTCCTCCCAAGGCGGACGCTGCTGGGCCTCGACCCACTGCAAGGCAGGCTGCAGGTCCGGATCTTTTTCTTGCTCGGCTCTCCATTCTGCATCCGACACCGCTTGCAGCTCCCTGCAGACGACCTCCCCGACTCTGACGGCTGCACACTCCTCCTCGTCCATGTGCCGCTCCAGCTCCCGTGCCTCTCTCCGCTCGCAGTAGCGGCACCCTTCTGCTGCACAGGGCCGACGTGAGAGAGCGTCTGCGTTGGCGTGGCGAGCCCCAGGGCGGTGCACTATCTTGAAGTCAAACTCTTGCAGCTTCTCCAACCACCTGGCAACCTGCCCCTCCGGCTCCCGGAAAGTCATTAACCACTGGAGGGCTGAGTGGTCAGTTCTTACAGTGAAGGGGTGGCCGCACAGGTAGTACTTGAAGTGCCTGACAGACAGCACCACTGCCAGGAGCTCCCGGCGGGTGACGCAGTAGTTCCGCTCGCTTTTCTTGAGCTTCTGGCTGAAGTACGCAACCACTCGCTCACCCTCCGGCCACAACTGCGACAAAACACCCCCCACCCCCACACTGCTAGCGTCAGTGTCCAGTACAAAGGGCAGTGTGGGGTCAGGTGGGGCGAGAACCGGGGCCTCGCACAGGGCTCGCTTCAGCCCGAGAAATGCCTCCTGGCACGCCTCGGACCACACATAGTCTCTGTCCTTCTCCAGCAGCCTGTACAGGGGCGATGCAACCGTGGCAAACCCCCGCACATGCCGTCTGTAGTACGAGGCCAACCCGATGAAGCTTTTCAGCTGGCTCTGGTCGCGGGGGGTGGGCCACTGCTCCACCGCCCGCACCTTCTCTTCCATGGGGCCGATGCCCGCTGCCCCCAACTGGTGCCCCAGGAATGTCACCTCCCTCCGCATAAAGCGGCATTTCTCTGGGTGCAGCATCAGGCCCGCTTCCTTAATTTTACCCAGAACCCTCCTCAGGGACCCCAGGGCCGCCTCGAAGGAGCGCCCGTGCACCAGAATGTCGTCCAGGTACACCAGGCACTCCTGGCGGGGCATACCAGCCAGCACTTTGTCCATAAGGCGGGCGAAGGTGGCAGGGGCGTTGCAAAGTCCGAAGCTGAGCACTTTAAACTGCCACAGGCCGCGTCCGGTGCAGAAGGCTGACTTGGGGCGGGATTCAGGGGAGAGGGGGACTTGGTAGTAACCGCTTTTGAGGTCCAACGTGGTGAACCACGAGGACCCCGTCACTAGATCCAAGGACTCGTCGATACGGGGGAGGGGGTAAGAGTCCTTAGTGGTCAAGTCATTCAGCCGCCTGTAATCCACACAGAACCGCCAGTCTCCATTCTTCTTCGGGACCATGACCACCGGTGCCGCCCAGGGGCTTTCGGAAGGCTCGATAAAGTCTGACTGCAGCAGGTCGTCCACGGCCTGGTCGCATGCCTCCTGACGAGCAAGAGGGAGGCGGCGCGGCTGACACTTGACGGGCCGCTCAAGTCCAGTGTCAATCACGTGCTGCGCCATGTGAGTTCTCCCCACCTCGCTCTCGCTCGCTGCAAAGCTGTCCTGGAACTCCGACAGCAGCTGTCTCAGCTCCTCCTGCTGCCGCTCCTCCAGGTCTCCATACTCCTCCCTCCACACCCCTCCCCCCAGGGACAGCTCACCTCCACCACCCCCCCCTCTTATCCGCAGAGAGGGGGCCGGAGTGACAGGGGAAAACACAGGGGCTAGAGGGGACAGCTGTTGGCAGGGGGCGTCGGGAAACATCACAGTCTCCCCCACCACAGGGTGAGGGGGGGCAGGGTAGGTGGGGTAGCTTGGCCACATGAAGGGGGGCGTGGGGACAGGGGGCACATAGGGGAGGCTCAACGGGGCAGCGAACCGTGGGGCAAAAGCACCGGGGTCGGGGCAGGGGAAGACAGGAACGGTGAACGGCACCTCCAGTGCCTGGACAGACCGGGCAGGGGGCAGCAGGCCAGCAGCAAGAGGGCCCATGGCAACGGTAGGACCCCCCGGGAAGCTAAGAGTGCCCCTCCCCATGTCCAACAGGCACCCCGTGTCCTGGAGAAAGTCCAGTCCCAGGATGCAGTAGTCTTGTACATCCGCCACCCACACTAGATGACGAAAGTGTCTGCCGCCCACACACAGCCACAGCAGCCCCTTCCCCAACATGGGAGCCAGCTGCCCTGTGGCCGTGCGGAGCTGCACCGCTGTAGGCTGCAAGGGTGTCCCGCTGGGCAGAACGTCCGGTCTCACCAGCGTCACCGACGACCCGGTGTCCACCAGGCCCGCAGTAGGCACCCCCTGGACGGAGACAGCGACGTGGCAGGAACCCGCTCCACTGGAACTCCCACGGATCCACCCCACCACGACCGGCGGAGTACTGCTGTCGTCTCCTCCAACGCTGCACTGCTGGGCTCCCTCCGCTGGCGGATGAGGCTGGGAAGGCGGCGGCCTGCTGTCGTCTTCTTCTAGGGGGAATGGAGCCTCCCCCCCCTGGCTGTGTTGTTGTGCTTCCCCCGCTGGACGGCACGCCCGGACTGGCGTCGTTGGGGAAGCAGTGGGAATCAGGGCCCGCATATCCCCGTCTATGCGGACCCCGAGGCGTTTCCCTGCCCCTGGCGAGCGGCAGGGCAGTTCCTCCTGATGTGGCCGGGCTGGCCACACCCCCAGCAGACCTGCGGACCTGGACGTGGTCCGCTTGGCCTCTGTAGAGTCACCGCCCGCAGCAGCTCGGTTATCTCCGCCGCCCACGCTGGCGCCTCCTCCCTGGCAGGGCACCCTGACGCTGACCTCACCGCATGGGGGCTCACCTCCTGTCCACCGCTGGCGGCCGCGCTCTGCAGACTCTCCCTCTCGATGGCCGCCTCCAACGCCTCCTGCAGTGACTTCGGGTGCTGAAGCTGCACCTGCATACGCAGGTCAGGTGGCGAGATGGCCCCGACAAACAGGTCAGTAGCCAACTCGCTCCGCGCGTCGGCGGATAGGTGACCGTAAGCCCGCCGCACCTGGCTCTCAATGTCATTAGCCAGCCCTCGGAGTGACTCACCAGGCTTCCTGCACTTCCCTCTCAGTTCATTTTTCACCAGTGCTGGCTGGGACCATGTTCCAAAGCGCCGCTTGAGCGCCCCCACCAGGGCGTTGTAGCACCGCCGCTGCTCAGCATCCAGAAGCAGGAGGCAAGACAGGGCATCTCCCTCCAAACACAGAGCCAACTGAAGAGCTTTGTCACTCATTGTCCATCTTCTAGCATCTGCTAACAGTTCGAATTGAGCATGGAAAGCCTCCCAATCAGAGTTACCAGTGTACTTGGGTGTCTTCACAGAGCCAGCTGACGGCGGTGCATGGGCGTCGTCATGGTAACCGCCCGACGCGGTGAAAATGGCGGGACCCGGCGGCCGCACATCGCCGGTTCCGCGGAGCGGCGACCCGCGAAAACGTGAGGGGAAGCCAGGGTAGTTGGCCACCCGTCCTGGAGTCAACTCGAGCCGCGGCACGTTCACTTCTTCCGACATACCGTATCGCGCTCCGTCCCGCCGTTCTTCTTTTATCTTCTTCTCATCCATACTGCTCGCCTAGCTAGCTAACACACTGAAGCTAACTAGCTAGCACACAACGGCACGTCTCCTCACCGACAAAGTCTTTGTTTGTTTTTCTTCTGACACCAGTGTAGTAATCTCAGGAACCGGAGACAGAGACGTGATCCACGGTTTAGTGTTACGTTTATTAAAGGCACATTTCCAGCGTAATAATAACACGTAGCTTCTCAACGTTGTACAAACAATCCACTTCCGTGTAACAACCACCACAACATGACGCCACTTCCCCCCAAAGTCCCCGCATCATCACGTGGCATCCGGCCACAGTTAAAGGGGCCGTTACAGTACTATAGTACTGTGTTCTATTCGTCTGTCATTCAATGTTTATTAAAGAGCTACAGAGATGGGGAGAGCCCTGTCAGCCCCTGTTACAGAACAAACACTTTGTCTATAGCAATATTTACTATATCGCAATTTATAACTTTTTAACAGACGTTTTTGTTGTAACCAAAATACATGACTTGTGATTAAGTGATTAATTCAATGTATTTTTGTTAGTTTGGGAATCACTGCAGACACTGCTTGTAGTACTAATGAAATGAACCTGTCTGTCTGTCTGTCTGTCTGTCTGTCTGTCTGTCTGTCTGTCTGTCTGTCTGTCTGTCTGTCTGTCTGTCCGTCCCACAGGAGTGGAGTGTGGCTGTGGACTCACTAATAGCCAGGGCCTCTGACATTCAAGGCAACCCGCTGACGCCTGCACCTCCTCCATCTGAGGAGAGCAGGAGGCTGGCGGAGCTGAAGGAGAGCGTGTGGGTCAGGATGGAGGCGAGACAACGCCATCTGGAGGACAGCCAAGACTTCTACACCTCCGCTGACCAGGTGGAGATCATTAACATCATCATCATCAACACATGCTCCAAAGAACAGAGGACCTGGTAGGATAGAAGACCAGCAGTACTAGAGGTCCTGGTAGGATATAAAATCAGCAGTGATCGCAGGGCCAGATCGATCAACCCCTTTTGGGCTTGGACTGTTTTGCTTGCCTCAAGTTGCCTGGCTCCAGCCCATAGACCTACCCACTCTCTGAGCGGACTGCTTCTCTTGCTCAAGCTACAGCGCTGAGTCTGAAATCAGGCTACTGTTTTGCATAATTTTAGCTCTCTTTCAGCAGCCAGCCCCCGGACACTATTTTGGCGCTATTAATGGTAATAGTCCGGTCTTTTTTTCTCTTTTGGGTCCCCCCTCAACTTGGTACACCGGTGCTGCAGTCCCTAAATCCATGTGCATTAAGAGAGAGTTGGATAGAAAGAAATTATGCACACAGTTCTTGAGAGTTGTACAGTAGGCTACTAGTCCTGGATCTATGGTAAAATACCGCCCTCTACTGTACATATTAAATCCACATGGATCAGACCAAAGACCATCACTGCTGGATATAGGAGTACAAAAACCAGAGGACCTTTCCTAGCAAATAGCATGCACTATTCCACAAGCTTCAGATGCTCTTGAAACTGATATTATCCTAGATACATAGATAAAGTACTATGTTCTATCCGTCTGTCTTTCAATGTTATATGAGATACTTAAAGTGTGGTTCCTGTGGAAATAAGCCTCGGCTTTCTAGGATCTCCTTTTAGTTGACCTTGTACCAGTGGTTTGTACTGTCATGATTCATTCATTCGTTCATTCATTCATTCATTCATTCATTCATATCTTTAAGAACAGGTTTGTTAACAGGTAGTACAACAGAGTCTGTAGTTGCGACCGTAGGTCGCATTTACTACCAAAACCTCCCCGGGCTGTCTGTCTGTCTGTGAGTCCGTCACACTTTTGCCCTGCTCATATCTCCACAACCGTTGCCTCCATCCATGCCACATTTTGCACACAATTTCAATTCAATTCAATTCAAAGGGCTTTATTGGCATGAGAAAACATACGTTTACATTGCCAAAGCAGAAATGTACACAATACAATACAATACAATCAGAACAAAATATATACAGGTGAAAACAGTTTTCATGCATCACGGTAACGTGCAGGCAGAGCAGTGATATATACAATGGTTTTTAAGGTGGTTGGGTTCCATTTGATATCCTTCTCTTATCACAGCAGCTCACGAATCTTGCTGCTGTGTTTGCACATTGCACACACACTCCTTGACTGCCAAACTACAACCTCCAAGGACCCCCGGAGCCCCAGGGACCCCCAGATGTAAAAAATGACCAAATGTGCTCACACGTCACACTTTTTCCCTGCTTATATCTCCGCACCCGTTGACCCGATCCATGCCAGATTTTACACACACACTCCTTGCCTGCCAAACTACAACCTCCAAGGACCCCCGGAGCCCCCAGATGTAAAAAATGACCAAATGTGCAAAAATGACCAAATGACCACCCCAACGGGGCTGCTCACGGGGAATTCCCGGGGACCACCGACTCCTGGTGCTCCAGAACGGATGCAAAAGTGGTGGTGCCCCCAGTGGAGGACCCCCTGCCACTGCAGCGCACATAAAATGCCGTACCTCGGGCTAGGAGCGTCCGGGAGAGCCGGGGCCGGTACCTATTCGTCCGCCAAGGCAACGCGGAGACCCCACCCCTCATTTCTCACATGGCCCTATTCTAGCGCCACCTTCAGGCCGATTTTTAAAACGCATTTTTGGACACTGCTCCTACAGTTTTTGCCCTGAAATCACGAATATCACTACACAGCATGTCTACACTCATGTCATCAACATGGATCAGGAAGATTTGGGCAAAACAAATTTTTGCCCTATTTGTGGAGATAAGCCACCTACGGTCGCTTATCTCCCGATTAGGGAGTCTTACTGGTACAATAGAGGCTACATGGAGCCTGTGAATACGCCTCCTGAAAGCTGTGCACAGGTCTTTTTTGTTCTCAAAAATACATTTAAAAATTGCTTTAAAATATAAAAAAAACAATTTTTGCTAAGGAGCAAGCCAGGAGTCTTTGACAATTTTGATTTACAGCAGGATCAAACTGAAGTGGACGGAAGGCGGACATCCACTGTTGTTCTCTTGCACATTTCCCCCGCTTTCCGTTGCCCTGACTGTTTAGCTGGGAAAAAAAAACACACCCGTGTGAACTGAGCGGTGGTTCCCCCCCCCCCCCTTCCCCCCTGTGTGTGTGTGTGTGTGTGTGTGTGTGTGTGTGCGTGTGTGTGTGTGTGTGTGTGTGTGTGTGCCTGGTCTGGCCTGGCCTGAACAACAGCGCCCCTCCCATGTGTGGTCAGAAAAGGTTACTGCAGGCTACAGACAGACAGACAGACACGCAGACAGACAGACAGACCCACACACACGGCCACGTATAGGAGCGTTGTGACCACCGCTCAAAAACAGAACATTCTGTGAGACAAGCTTCGAGAGACCACAAAACATGTAGCCGCAACTAAATATATGTCCCTCTCTGTCTGTCTGTCTGTCTGTCTGTCTGTCTGTCTGTCTGTCTCTCCTTCAGGCCTGTGCGGTGTTCAGTGACATTGAGAGACAGATGAAGACATTGAGGTGTCAGTCATGGTGTTGGTCTGCCGTGTCTCAGAGACTGACTGAGCTACAGAAGACCATCACACAGACCGTAACACAACCTGTCCACAAAGGACACACTCTACTCAACAACACATCATTACACAGGTACCACGTTAATAAGAATCCCACTAGAAGTGTGAGATATCTCTGGGTAGGCGTGCGTATCTGTAGTTCACACGTGTCTCAAGAACTGTAATCTGGGCACTCATTCGGTAAAAAAAGGAAGAAAAAACATATATTAAGACGCTCACATCTGGTGCCAACCCCGAGTTTCCCGAGTTTGTATTGATACCAACGCTGTGCCAACCCCGAGTTTCCCGAGTTTGGGCCGTTTTTGAAAAAAAGATTTTTTTTTTTTTTTTTCAAAAACATTTTTTTCAAAAAAAAAATTTGGACCTCCAGAAATGTATTAGGCATGATCGCGATCGCGAAATTGCATGTTTAACCCCCATACCAACCCATTCTTTCAAACATGGCAGCCATGTTTGTTTACATCTGAAGAAAACATAATGGCCCATAAATCATGAATGCCTGAACGGATTTCCAAGCGGATTTTTTTGTTTGAAAGCTGTGAACAGCATCTACACACGTGGTGCATCATCTAGGCATGGGCGTGCACTTTTTACACAATTGCACAATTACATGGAAGTCTATGGTAACCATGGCAACGCGAGACATTGAAGAAAAAAAATCATTGCAACATAAGTGTTAATCCAGTGTGATTTACATTAATTCAAGCTAAATACGTTCTCCGTTTGTAGCGTTCAGGCGGCTGGGGTGCAAAGGATGCTGGGAAATCTTGCAGAACGTGCGGATGCTCTGAGCAGAGAGTGCCACGCCCACATAGCCCTGGCCAATCAGAAACAAGAGTTGGTGTCATCGTGTGAAAACATCCTAGAGAAGGTAGGAGGACACTGGGTCTCAAAGTGTGGTCCAGGGACCCCCATGGCTCCTTGAGGGGATTCCAAATGGACCTTTAGAGAGTTATGGGGGGCCTTGAAATTTTACTTTTTCATGACAAGACTAGGGATATGGGATGATAAACGATATTATTGTTTATCGTGATAAAAAACACTCACGATAATCGTATCGTGGAGATTTAATTTATCGTGATATCGTCCTCCGTCATGCACTGGGATCAATTCACCTTTTATTTGCCAAGCTGCATATCCGGTACAATTTAAACCTCTATTGATAAAACATAGTGTACTTGATAAAGTTTTTTTTTTCACTCTCTACCAAATCTCTTCCAAAAAATTGCTGATCTAGACATGCATAAATATAGACAGACAGACAGACAGACAGACAGACAGACAGAGAGACTAGGGCTGCTAAAACAATTTTATTAAATGCATAATACTGTACAGTATATCCATATGCATTATATTATACCGTATATTATATTTGTAAATCTTGATCAATATCAATAATACTATTATTTGCTGTCATTGGTCATCGCTTGTCTAATGTATCGTGTGTGTGTGTGTGTGTGTGTGTGTGTGTGTGTGTGTGTGTGTGTGCGTGCGTGCGTGCGTGCGTGTGTGCGTGCGTGCGTGCGTGTGTTCAGGTGTCTTCCTGGTTGAAGTGTGTTGACAGTGTGTTGATTGACAGCAGTGAGCCTGGAGAACATCTGTCTGATGGTGAACGCATCTTTAATAAACATCTGGATATGTACACAGAGGCCCAGGTAACACACACACACACACACACACACACACACACACACACACACACACACACACACACAGGGGTGTCGCACCAAATTCTGGGTCCTGGGTACAAAGATTCACTGCGGGCCCCCCATGAATGTTCTTCATAGGGGGGAGGGAGTTTAACCCATTTAAACTGGGAACGCATTATTTTGTGCTTTAACTATTGAAAAATAGCAGATATACAAGCTCACAGTGCGGCACCAAGTGCCGCGCTGCGAGCTTGTAGATCTGCTATTTTTTTTAAATCGTGAACATTTTTGCTAGTCTTTGAATATTTCAAATCATTCTAAGTTTTTTTTTTTTTTTAACCATCACACAGACCGTAACACAACCTGTCCACAGAGGACACACTCTACTCAACAACACATCATTACATTACCTCCAAAATGATATGTATTTGGCCGTGGACCCCCATCTCAAAATATATTACAAATGTTTGCTTAAAAAATACATATATTCAAAAAGATTTGCACACATTTTCACGACTTTTCAAAAATAGCAGATTTGAGTGCCGTGCTGTGAGCTTGTATATCTGCTACTGTTCAATAGCCCTCAATTCTGCAGTTTTAGAAAGCTTTGGAAACAATTTGTTAAATCAGACATTCTGCATAATGAGTAGTACTTTTACTTTTGGTACTTTAAGTATATTTTCTTAATTTATACAGGACAATATAGAAATACAAGGTACAGTATTTCTATATTGTGGTATTGCTATGGTATTTTTGTTTAAAGGAGTAGTTTACGCCCAAAATCGCTTTTCTTCTATTGATTACTTATGCCATGTAGACTTCAGTTCAATCATTATTTTTGTTTTTTGTTGCATTCCTAAGAAAATTATTTCATTACAATAAATGTGCAGTACCCCCATTGATTCCTGATGGGGACCCAGTTGCCTTTGGGTCCCCATCCGGAATCAATGGGGGCACATTTACTATGATACATTTTTTGTCTTAGGAATGCGACAAATACATTAAAAAAGGGTTAGAAAAAAAGTCATTTTGGGGGTGAACTACTCCTTTAAGTAAAAGCGTTTTTTTATATTGACAATAATATTCTGACAATTATTATGTTTATAATGATCATAACATTGACTGTGTTCCAGGCTGCCGTCAGAGACACTGACACCATGAAACAGATTCTGGATCAGATCAAAGTCCTGGACGGACCGGACACACCAGAGCACACCGACCGTGTTACGACACAACTACCCAACAACAACACACAGCTCCATAACAGCACAGAGACACAACAAGCCTCTGGCGCTGCCAGTCCTCAGCCGTCCAGTAAAACCAGCAGGACCAGGACAACGTTATCCAGCATTAAGGCCCTTACGCAGCGCTTGAAGACGCCCAGTAAGGGCCAGAACACCACCAGTACAAGCAGCCATGGCGGCTCCGGTAGCGCCAGTAGCAGTGTAGCGGAGTCCAGTGCGCTGTGGAGTCGTGTGTGCGTGGTCGGTGAGGAGGTGAGGAGTGTGATGACAAAGATTAGCGGTCACCTGGACGTCTTCAGACCGTACACGCACTTCCTGGGGACCGCACAGCAGGTCAGCATCGTCTACAACTGTGTTTTCTCAAATGGGGGTACGTGTACCCCTATAGGGGTACGCTGGGGTACTGCAGGGGGTACGTGAGAAAAACTTGAAAATGGGAATATGTATTTAGTGTTATGGTCAATGATAAAACATTGACTGACTTTGTGTGAACCTTGTGTGAATTTGTCAAACCAAATTACATCAATACCTTGATTAGCACAACTATTATTGAATAGAAAGCGATGTTTATTTGCCAATATGCTGTTTTATTTTGAACATTTTGCATGGGAACTGGACTTTTGATGTCAATTTTCCTAGCAAAATGCTGTAGGCAGGGGAAGGGGGTACTGGTTTCAGAAATTAGTTAAAGGGGGTACTGCAGCCAAACAAGTTTGAGAAACACTGGCCTACAACATATTATCTTTCTATAAATCTGTGGTTTTCAAGTCAAGAACCTACAAATTAATGTATGTATTTGGCCGTGGACCCCCATCAGAGGGATGTCCGATATTATCGGCCGGCCGATATTATCGGCCGATATTAGCATAAAAATTAATATCGGAAAATATCGATATCGGTATTTTTGGGGGGAAATAATAATATTTTTATGTTTGTTTTTTTTTTTTTTTTTTTTACAGGAATTATTACTGTATGGTAGTTAGGGGTGTGCCAAACATCGAATTGTATTTTTTATTAAGGTGTAATAAGTTACAATGAGTTCGGCATGTTTCCTAACAATGGAAATGATCAGAATGTATTCAAGACAAGGAGCAGTGAAAATATGATTGTTTAAAAAAAAGAAAGTGGTCTTGTGTCTCACTTTACCCCAGTTCAGGGGTAAACTGAGACAGATGAGAGAAATCAAGGGGGTAAAGTGAACCAGGTTAATTTGCAGCACATGAGGATTCATAGGGGGTAAAGTGAGACAATTATTACACAATTAAATTGTTAATCGCAATTATTTGAGTGACAATTAATCGTCATATGAAATGTCATAATCGTGACAGTCCCGTGTGTGTGTGTGTGTGTGTGTGTGTGTGTGTGTGTGTGTGTGTGTCTCAGGTGGAGCAGGAGATGCTGAGCAGGATGGAACGTGGTGTGACCAGTGCTCCCAGTCAGACAGGACCAGTAGATGACTGTCACACTGCTCTGCTCAGTGTACAGCACCTGGCTGATGACTACATCAATGCTGTTGGCACGGTAATACCTCTGCTCTCAGTGCTCTATGTGTGTGTGTGTGTGTGTGTGTGTGTGTGTGTGTGTGTGTGTGTGTGTGCGTGTGCGTGTGCGTGTGCGTGTGCGTGTGCGTGTGCGTGTGCGTGTCCGTACTTGTTTGTGTGTGCTCGTTTGCTTATGAGTGTATGTTATTAGTGTTAGTCTTTAGTAACACGACATCGTGTGTGTGTGTGTGTGTGTGTGTGTGTGTGTGTGTGTGTGTGTGTGTGTGTGTGTGTGTGTGTGTGTGTGTGTGTGTGTGTGTGTGTGTGTGTGTGTGTGTGTGTGCGTGCGTGCTTGCGTGCGTGTGTTAGGTGAGTGATTGTGTGGTTTTGAACGTGGGTGCTACAGTGTCGGTGGTTCAGCGGACTGTGGAACGTCTGGTCAGAACCCAACAGAAGCTTTCAGAACTCAACCAGAACGCAGCTGCAGAGAAACAATGGAACCAGTACCAGCAACAATACCACAAGGTACTGCATACTAGGGATGGGACGATATGAACATTTCATATCACGATTATTGTGACCAAAGAAATCGTGATTTACAATATTATCGTGATAATCAAAATATCCCCCAAATCCATTATCCTGGGGCAGAACATTTGCCAAATAATCCCATCCCTTCTTCATATGATTCATATTCATTACAGTACATTTTACATCAGTAGCCTACAAAATCCGTAAAAAATATTATTTTTTACAGATTTTCAAATAGACAAATAGGTCTAGAAACGAATAATTGTAGTAGAGTAAGTACAATATTTGCCTTTGCGAGTATAAAAAAAAAACACCTACGAAAAGTAAGTCCCATTGTATGCAAGTGCAGTACTTGAGTAAATGGACTTAGTTACTTTCCACCACTGATATCATTATAAATAGTGTGTGCGTGCGTGCGTGCGTGCGTGCGTGCGTGCGTGCGTGCGTGCGTGCGTGCGTGCGTGCGTGTTCTGTGTGTGCATGTGCGTGTGTCAGACTCTACATGGCCTGCTGTCTGTGGAGGATCTTCTAGTTGAGTCCAGTAAGGCTGATCTGGGGTCAGATCTTCACACCGTCAGCAAACTGCAGGATAACTTCAACCAGACCAAACGACAGCTTCCTGTGAGTTACACCACTATACTGAATAGAACCACCAGTGCTTTTTGGTTTTAGATATTTTTTGGGGGGCTTTTCTGCTTACGGCCAATTGTACATGCATGTTTAAAATAAAAGCATGAATATATGAATCTATTATTTTAAAAGCATAGTACTGAATGCACAATAACATGGTATGTTTACTTTATACACATGAAACACAATGTTATGATATACAATATATGTTGTAGCCCCACTCCCACCCTACAAGGTAGGGGGTCCCTGCTCCATCTCCCCTTCAGTTTGGGGGTCCCTGGCCTGAAAACGATGAAGACTCTCTCTCTCTCTCTCTCTCTCTCTCTCTCTCTCTCTCTCTCTCTCCCTCTCTTTCCAGCTGATGGATGTAGACGTGGAGACCATGTTGAAAGCATCACAGCTGCTTGCTGTGAAGGAGGAGCGAGGAGGAGAGCAGAGGGAGGTGCAGGTGAAGGAGCAGGTGGCAGAGGTGTTGAGGCTCCAGCAGAGTGTGAAGGAGAGAAGTGAGGCTTGCAAGGCTGTCCTCGCGGCAGCTCACAGCTTCCATGCCGCTCTGAACCAGGTACACCTGTGGCGTCAGTTCAGCAAAAGCTAAGGTATGGCAACAAGACTGGTGTCATGACACCAGTCATGTTGGCCATACCTTAGCAACAAGCATGATGAATTTATTTTAAGAAGTACATTTTATTTCTGTCCCCTGTAGCCACGGTATGGCAGCCGCCTGTGTTCATTTCGTTGACTAAAAACTATGACGAAAAACTTTCGCCAACTACCTTTTTTCACTGCCAAAAGCGAAATAAAAGACATGACTAAATACATTGGCCATTTTGTTAACAAAATGAAAACTAGAAGAAAATGTTTGACTGTAGGAAGGGACTAGTGGACAATAGATCTAGTAGAACTAAGACATGTCATTTCATGCCTGGCTGTGCATGGGTATCACGCTCCGAAAATAGCCGATCTGCATGCGATGTGAGCTTTTAGAATTTAGATTGTACCGGTATATTTTAGTCTCTCTAAAAATGCCATTTTATGACAGCATCACGGCCCGCCAAAATACTTTCTAAACGACTAAATCAACTGTAGATTTAGTTGACTAAATACAAAATATTATTAAACTGAACTAAAACTAAAATATTTCAGAAGACTAAAATGTGACTAAAACTATTTTCAAAAGACTAAACCAAAACATTTCTTAAATTTAGAGTTTATTTATTATTTTGTACCCCACTTTTCTCAACAGTTTAGTCGTTTAGCCAATTGATTCCTCCGCACACACATTTCTGTGTTGTCACTGCTGTTGTATCCTACTGGCTCACCTGCCAGTGAGGAGCCCCCACCGGGAGAACGTAGAGCCTCCTCCCTCCCAACACTCCCTGCTGACAGTTGCCACCCCAACCTGTACTAGGAGTACATGCATCACCAATATCACCCTCCCCGACCGGTTTCCCTCCCCCGAAAACAGGTCAATTGTGTTGATGTGTTCGCATAGACGCCCGACAAAGCCGGTTGGACCACGGGGGATACAAACCCACAACCTCCGTGGTAGTGGGCATTGCGAAATTTGCGACGCATTGTGAGCTTGTAGATCTTGCCATTTTTGGCAAAGAGATTTTGTGTAAAAGTGATCAAAGTGAAGCTGTATATCTCTATCTAAAGGTCAGGGCATGGTGTCAGCGGCTGTACATGTTGCACGGTTTCCTCAAGGGTTTTGTTGCGATAAACAAACAAAAGTAGTCTGCACTCAAGTTTCTTCTATTTCAATCCCAGACACAGGTGCACTGGTCCAATAGGGGCCTTCCAAATCCCCTCTCATACAACATGAGCCAAAGCAACAGGTGGAAGTTGGGGTGGTGATGCAGGGTGAGCAGCAATCTAATGTCTCTTTTCCGCTTAAGGGTTAAGCCAGAACCTTCCATAACCTCAAACTTTCCAGAAGTTCTTGAGTAATGTTTTTGAAAGTATTATAACTGACTTCTGGGTTCCCAGAACTCAGGGTTTAGTGCTCCTGAGCAGGGCCCAAATTAGGTAGGTCTACTGAGAGCCATATCTGAAAACCGAGCATAATGGAAACAAATCCAGAACCTGTGAAATACAATTCACGGCACTGTTTTTCCACTTTTTTGTGGAAAAGAACCATAAGAAACAGCAGCAGCAAAGCAACAGCAAGCAAGGAATGAGCAATGCCAACTTCCCTGTTTAAATGGAGTGCTCTACTAGTGAAGTGGGTAGCTACTGTATGCCATTGGTTGAGAATTGAAGCGTGGAGCTCAGCTGAGGCCTGATCAAATGAGCAAAGCACCCATTTTGTGCATTATTATACATCTTCATAGCGGCACAAAAGACAGACTAGATGTTGTCTACTGTGTGTCCCCTTGGGGAGGATGAATTTATGATCCCCCCGCCTGCTACACCTTCCTACAACCTGAGATGTGAGTGGTTGTCCATGATAGCGTCCTGCTTCCTCGCTATATGCACCTTCTCCAATGCCTCCACCTTGACCAGGGT